>NC_134484.1:377298776-377506276 GCF_040206685.1 Ascaphus truei | reverse complement strand
CTCCGCCATCTTGCGATGGAACCCCATGCGGGATCTCTTCCTCCACAATGAAATCCGCCGCCGGAAGTGATGGTTCTGCTCTCCGCTCCGCTCGGGCCTGGGCTAGGCCTTCCTCCGCCGTTGCCACCACCGGTGCCTGGGGAGGGTAAGGATGTATCTCACCGCTCCGTCGGCTCGGGATGGGATCTTCTCCTCCTTCCGCGCTGTAAGTCACCATGGCCATGGGACTCCGCCGCTCCGGGTGTCTCCGCACAGGCGATCTCGGCACCTCGAGACTCCGCTCCGCTGCGACACAGGTAAGTGCTGGTTCTTTTGCAGCACCGCTGTAGTGGTCCGCCGGTAGGCACATCACTACCGATGTCGGGCTTGCCTGCTCCTCGTCTGATGAAGCAGACTCCGACGCTAGTAGTGGCACTTCCGCAGGGGACCGACGGTGAGGTTCCGGGTTCTCACCGCGGTTGTAGACCCCTTTCTCTCTAGGCTCCGTTGCGATCATTAGGAGCGATCCCCATTCTCCGGGATCAACTGGTTCGGTGCAGGCCGCACGCGGGGCTTCAGCCGTCAGCATGGCTGTGTCCGCTCCCGCCTCCTCGATCTGCCCTGGTACGAAGGGCTGCCTGGCCCCTAGGTAGTGGATGCCACATTGGGGACACCTTGCCGTGGTGCTAGCTTCTCCGCCGGGTAACCTGCACTGCGTGCACAGGCACCGCAATGTCTCTTTGTCCCCAGCCTTGACTACCAGGAAGCCTCCTGGCAATGAATAGGGATATATGTCCATCTCGCTCTTGGTAGTGCTGGTTACGGGAGACACTTTGCACAGTAGTCTCTCCTGTTCCCCAGCTCCTCGCAACTGTGGGACAGGAAGCTCACATCCAGCTCCTCCCTCAGACAACTCGGGTCTTGCCTGGCAGAGATAGAGACCCCTCCCCCTGGTGAATATTTGGGGAGGGTCCCACAAGTTAATTGGATGCCCCGGCACTTGGGCTGAACTTTTCACAGTCCTGGGGGGCGCGGCCTCTGATTTCGCGCCATTACCCCCAACAGGGTGGGGTTCTTCCTTTGGCGCCAATCCCAGCCGATTTCTTGCAGCTGCCTTGCGTGCAAAATACCCTTCCTTCTCGCATACAACACCAGCTGCAGGAACTACTTTTGGTAACAGCACCGTCAGCTCACCAGCTCCTTGCTCCGCTGGATTCATGCCCACGGGGCATAATTGGAAACCACTCCCCCTGGTTGAGATTAGGGGGAGGTCCCATAGATTTATCGGGTGACCCAGCACTGGGGCTGAGTGAGTCACTGTCCATGAGGGCGCGGCTGCAGCTTTCGCGCCATACCCCCCATCAGGGCGGGGTTCTCTTGTTGGCGCCACTCCTGGCCAACTCCCTGTAAGTTTTGCATTTGCAGAATTCTCTGCACTCGGCCCACGCGGTCTCCTGGGGAAGCGGGAACCGCCATTTTGGAATTCATTTCCATCAGCCCCAATCACAATGTCCTCAATACTGTCCTCCAGGGTAGCACCCCGCGGTCCTAGGCAGGACCAAAACGGCGCGGCCACAGGTTTCGCGCCACTCCACAACAGGCTCGTGAAAGACGTTTCAGTAGCAACTTGCTCTTCAACCGCACACACGCCATGTGCGCTCTCTCCATCAGCCTCCGGTCGCCAATTTGGACTATCCGCACCGCACGGATCCTCCATTCTTGCAGCCACTTTCTCACTGTACTTAATAGTATTGTACATGGGGCTCCTCTCTGCGGGGCAGCCACCACACCGGTACAATAAAGATTGCCCTGATGCACCACCTTGTGTACCTAATGTAGGCTGGACTCGTGTTTGCACTAATTCAGGCTAGGCTCACTCTCTCAGTGTCTGCTTTATCTCATTCCTCCCAGTCTGTGCTCCCTACGGTAAGTGGTCTGGAATGGGCTAGAGTACTCTGGGGCTTCCATGCAGTACTGGGGCGTCTAGCTATCTTGGTTAGCCTAGCGCAGACCCTCTCCAGGATTCCTGACCACGTTAACAGGCTATCCCTTTAGGCATCCTACCAACTAGCACTACCTCAAGGTGACTAGGACAGCTATAGCCCGGCTCCAAACCCCCAACTCCTTTCAGGCCCCTAGGTCGTCCCTGCGAACTGACAAACTCCGTCAGCCCCCTGACAACCCCTAGGTCTGTCCCAACGCAGCACAAAGTGGCAGCAGACACTTCTCCCTGTTTCCCAGTGTGCCTAGCAAAAGCCTGTCCTGTTGACAGGTCTATCTCAGCAGCGCCTCCAAATGTAACGGGTTTTCTGGACTGGCCTGACCCACCCAATCTCATATTGGCCCCTGTGACCTAACCAGTCCCCATTACAGTGTGATGTCTGGTGGTGCACCTGTTGGCAATAGGACTCCTGAGTCTCCCGCATGATGTTGTGTGGGGATTGCCAACCCAGACAGGCAGCTGAGGTAGTGTACTTGAGTCCTACCTATATCCAGTGCAGCGCCTCCACCTCATTAGGATCCCAGCTTGAGCTTGTGGATGGTCCTGGTGAGGAACTCCTCTGTGGTGCACTCCTCGGTGTAATTACTCCACACTTACACACGAGAGTATAGTTGAACAGGGACATCTTTATTAGTACGGTGGGCCAGCTGCCCCTCACAGCTATCAGCTTAGCCACTCATAGTCATTAGTGCTTCCCTTTGAAAGGTTCCTCCTTTTCTAATGGAGTTGCTTCCACCTCTCCCCTAAGGAAGATTCACCAGCTTCTCTCTGTCTGCTCTGAGCTGCACAAAGTCACAGCTCTTGCATCAGCCTCTGCAACATTGTTGCAGACCTTCACGTGCCTCTTACTGAACAGAGGCAGCACAACAACAGGAACTCAACTAACTTTAGACAGTGCTGTGTCTTATATCACCTAGGAACAGGCACATCTCTGATGTCACTAACCGTGGACACACAGCATGTTGTCACTTCCTATGGGACATATGACACCTCACCAGGGTGTGAGGGCAAGCCTCCATGATGACTACTGGCAATCCTGCATACTTACCAGGTTTACTGCCAGCATGAAAAAGAGATATGTACACCAATTTTAGACATGGCTACACAAGCATATACAAGAACATGCATGAATAAACAGTACACACTTCCTATATAATTAAAGGCTGCAAACATTGCCTATAAGGGAAGGGAGAACAAACTTCAATTTAACCCAAATATGCTATAACATGGCAATACTAAAACACTGTGAAATCACACCGCTATGCGGTTCTATGAAGTGAACCAGCAGAGGAGATTGTATTGTATGTCTTTATTTGATGAATATACTCAGCTCTAGGAAGTGCATAACGATGAATGAATAAAAAGTCCCAATAGGGGTAACCCCCAACACGGTGCATCGTCGTAGGATCCAGAAGCAAAAGTCCAAGATATTAACAAATGTCCTGATGAGAACAGTAGTGCGGCATCAGGTTGTCACCACTGACGCATTTCGGCTCGACAGCCTTCTTCCCTGAGTGATTTTGTGTATGTGTGTTATTTCTTGTTTTGAGCTTTGGATTTAATTTATTTCATTCTTTTTTTCACATTTGCATTAACATGTCTGAGTGCTTTTTGTGAGGGATCTTTTTTCTTTTTTGTGGTGTATGTATGTATGTATGTATGTATGTATGTATGTACGTTATGTCTGTGTGTGTGAGTTGTGCAGGTCAGCGACTGTGTGTGAGTTGTGCAGGGGGAGAGAGAGAGAGAGAATGGTGGGGAAGGGGGGGAAGAGACAGAGAAAACATGGTGGTGGGAGAGACAGAGAGAAGGGTGGGGAGAGAAAGAGAGAATGGGGGAGGGAAAGGGACTATGAATAGTACAGCATGAATGAGGACGCTATTTGTTAAATATATTTATTTTTTAGTGATGGCATTTGTTTTAGAAATACATTTTTAGTGTGAGTGCTCCTCTCCTGTCGCCACCGCCGCCTGCCATCCTCCTCCTCTGCTGCCCAGCTCCACCGAAGCCAGGTACAGGTGCACCGACGAGTATTCTAAAACTTGCCTTAAACTTGCCTTGGAAAATCTGGGGCTATCACCAACGAGATCCAGGTACATGCTGGGTTCATGCTGCAAACATTGCAGTGAAATTTCTGCAGGGACTAATGGCCCATCGGATTAACACAGCAGCATTCAAATGGGACTGCCAGGGACCCCTGCTGTGTTAATCCGATGGGCCATTAGTCCCTGCAGAAATTTCACTGCAATGTTTGCAGCATGAACCCAGCATGTACCTGGATCTCGTTGGTGATAGCCCCAGATTTTCCAAGGCAAGTTTAAGGCAAGTTTTAGAATACTCGTCGGTGCACCTGTACCTGACTTCGGTGGAGCTGGGCAGCAGAGGAGGAGGATGGCAGGCGGCGGTGGCGACAGGAGAGGAGCACTCACACTAAAAATGTATTTCTAAAACAAATGCCATCACTAAAAATTAAATATATTTAACTAATAGCGTCCTCATTCATGCTGTACTATTCATAGTTCCTTTCCCTCCCCCATTCTCTCTTTCTCTCCCCACCCTTCTCTCTGTCTCTCCCCACCACCATTCAAACTGAATGGGACTGCCAGGGACCCCTGCTGTTAATCCGATGGTCCATTAGTCTGTCTGCAGAAATGTCACTGAAATGTTGCAGCATGTACCCAGCATGTACCCTGCATGTACCTGGGTCTTGTTGGTGATTGCCCCAGATTTGTTTTAGAATACTCGTCAGCACTACAGTAGGTGAGAGGAAGGGGGGTGAGAACGGTAGGAGGGGTGTTAGAGAGGAAGAAAATTGGGAGAGGGTTTGGTGAGAGACAGAGGGAGGTAGCTGATGTCACTGCAAAGTTGATTAACGAAGCCCTGCAGCTGTTGGATTAACTGTGAGTGGACAGGATAGGAGGGGTGGGTATTCCCTGACAGCATTACTATCAATACCACTGCAGCAGCTCAGCCCCACCAGCGCAATAAACCCAGACTCTGCCTAAGAGAATAGTAGTGGTAGGAAAGGAGGGAGATTTCTCTCTGTGTTCCCTTCTCTGTTTGCTGTGTATTAAAATGCATTGAGCACTGAGCATCGATGAGGGCAGTCTGCTGACGTCACCACGCACTGACACTCTGTGTACCGCCAATGAGAATTTATATCAAAACAATATATCACGTGGAGAAAGGGGGCACAGCTAAATAATCAGCTGTGCCCCCTTTCTCCACGTGATATATTGTTTTGATATAAATTCTCATTCGCATTCATACATTTAATATAATAAATGTATTTCTACAAGGAGGGGCTAGCCAAATTAGATTTATTCACATTAGAAAAGAGGCGTCTAAGAGGGGATATGATCAATAAGTAAACATGGGAAGGATATTCATCCAGGGAGAAATCCGATTGCCAATTCTTGGAGTCAGGAAGGAATGAATTTTTCCCCTTATGAGATATCATTAGTTGATGTGTCACTGAGGTTTTTTGTTTGCCGTCCTCTGGATCAATATACAGTACTTTAAGTAGGGATATAGGATAAGGTATCTGTCGTCTAAATTTAATTTTTTTCCAACCTCATCTATCATTTTTGTATGCCACTGTCATTACTTCTACAGTATATACTTTCATGCGTGGCCGCATATGATCACATGCTTATATACACACTAGTGCTTTATGTGAGTGTTTATAATTTATAGCGTCCTAGTGACGTCATGCACCAGAAACAGCCCCTATAGCCTTTACACCACAGGCATAGGTGCCAGCGTTTTCTGGAAGTTTACAGTGCTTATGTTTATAGTTCTACTTTGGATTTTTTGGCATTTTGCCAATATTGTGACCCCCTATGGGGAGGGAGTACTGTATCGATTTCAGTTCACTTTATTCATCACATTATCTGGTACCAATCATTTTTCAGTTACCCTTAATAAAGCATTTTTATACAACAACCATTTTGTTTGGTCCAGTTTTTCTCAGTTGTACTGCATGTTCAGCAGGGTGCTCTCCTTTATCAGATTTTCAGTCCATTTTTTAGGGCCTTATCTGTATGCACAGTGTCTTTGCGTCATACAGTGTTCTTTGTGTCTGATTATTTATTGTATTACATTATAGTGTGTGTGTGTGTGTGTGTGTGTGTGTGTGTGTGTGTGTGTGTGTGTGTGTGTGTGTGTGTGTGTGTGTGTGTGTGTGTGTGTGTGTGTGTGTGTGTGTGTGTGTGTGTAACCCCACAACTAGTGCCTGGACGCCCCCGCTTCACAATATCTAAAGCAGCAATCCTGCCTGGGATCTTACCTGATCCGCAGTCCCTCAATGTTCAGGTACCCTCATTCCTGCAATGTTATACATTGGAGGGGAGGTGTTCCCTACCTGTCTCCGGGTTAGGGGGAGGTAAGTGGGGGGGGGGGGGTGTCCGATGTCTTCCATATGAAGCTCGAGAGTTAGATCTGGAAGAAAGCAGTATAGGTTATTTCGGTGTAGGTATAGGGCAGTTAAGATATATAGGGTAAATAAGAGATCCAGAGTGTGAGAGAGAGAGAGAGAGAGAGAGAGAGAGAGAGAGAGAGAGAGAGAGTGTGGGTGAGAGAGAGAGACAGAGAGAGAGTGGAGGGTCTGTAAGGTGTTTCATGATTTAGCACCACTTAGTAAATATTGCCCTTATTGACCCATAATTGAAATAACACATTACATGAAATTGGACAAATGTTATTAGTGCATAAGTGCAAGCGTGTCCATTTAATCAGAACATCATGATTAATCATGTTTGGGCTTCTGTGCAGTCGCCCAGTGTTCTCGCGGTTCAGTTGTCTAAAATTTGCCACCTATATGTCACCCTAATTGTGGCGCTGCTAGCAAGGGTTACCAAAGATTATTTATCTTTTTACTGTATGTTTAAAAAAATAATTAATTAACAACATATTCTTGGCCAGGAAGTAATAGAAAGGCACGCCTTCCCCTGATGCGTTTTGCAGAGTAGTTATTTTCTTTTAGGGGTCTCTGTTATTATCCCACCAAACATCTATTGTGAATTACAATTTTCAAAAATGTTTTCTAGTAGAAATATGAATTTAAAACTTTTCTAACATCCATTGAGCATTAACAACACACAAGAGAAAGAATCCCTCGCGATGCACTCTTCTCCACTGATATTTAAAAATAAATACATTTTAATTACATGAAAAAGAAAACACTGAAAGATGTTAAAACCTCAAAAGTAAGCGCCTATGTGTTTCACCATAAATGAAGAAAAAAATATATACTGTATTGAGTTTTTTCTTCATAGAAAATATATATTTCTTATAATCCTAAATACATTCACTGGACTTGATCCTCTATGAATATATCTACATATCCTGTTTCATGTAGACCCAAGGGGGAATGTAATCCCTCTGTTAGTGTATACTGAAAATGTAAGCTGTGAGATTTGCACATATAAGCCTAATGTTACTATAACTGGCTAAAATCTACACAGAATATTATTCTCAGCGAATAGAAAGAAGAAGGGAAATACCTTCATACACCACTTCTATTCCCGCCACATTGTGCCTCACAGTGAGCTCTGCTCATAGGAATCCATAAAGTAATATGTTGTTACTTCCTCAGTGCTTTTGCAAATGATACACAAAAATGTTGCCAAAGATTGAACTGAGAGAGCTGCACACGAGGCATTGATACCTGGTGTTGTTACTAATTGCTACAGTATAACACCCATAATAGATGCAAAGTAAATGGAGTATTTGAAAGTAAATGAAGGATATGCCCTCGTATACATAGGTCGTTGTTGTAGCTCTCAGAAGCTAGTGGGTTCCTCAGTCGGCCCACATCTTTGTTAAGCTTGCTACGTAGGATATTTTCATATGGTGCACGGAGCGCATTGCACAGTGTGAACAAACACATCCGACTAGACCTTTGTCTTAGTTGCGTTACTGACGTCCTACCGACGTCATTACCCGACGGCCGTTTCGTTCCACACTCGGAACATCTTCGCGGGTAGGCGGGTCACTGCAAACGGCAGCTATTTAACTCCCATGTTGCCATGGAAACCTCCAAACAATTAGATCGGTAGGTGAATTTTGGCGTGGAGGAGTCAACCAATCAGAAGTTTTGTCAACAATTAAATTGACAAACCCTGCCGTGCTTGCCTGTAAAAACAGAGATAAAAATCATACTGTATACATTAAAATACGAATGAAAGACATCCTACTGAATTAGACAAGAATGTAATACTACACATATTCATGTCTTGTTTATCCAAACTTCCTATGCGTGCATAATTGCCCATATGTCCCACATTTTTCATTGACTCCAAAAATATAGCGCTGTCAGTCCATGGTGACACATAATCATTCATATGCGTATTTATTAATGCTATTTGTTCTTAATATGCATTTACCTTATTAGTGCAAATATCAACCCGATATCTCACTGTCATCTCCAAGAGATTCTAGTATACAGAGATAATATTATTACCTTAATATATATTTAATCAGCCATATAGACACTATACTGAGAAGTGATCTTCTTTTCCAAAATACAGGCCCCAGTTGTTCCCTTATTTGTTCTGAATTATAGGAAAGTGGAATATACAAACCCTTCGTTCAGGCTTTGGGGTGATAGGGTACTTAGGGTGTATATCCACTTTGCCTCTTTTCTTAAAGGGCTGTATCTATATCACCTTTCCGTACTCCTAGTGTCATATAGTCTATACCTTGGAAGGACAGGTAAGTGGCATCACCCTGATGGATCTGATTGATATGTCTAGCTACCGAGGTGTCTACTTTATTTCTTATGGTGCTTACATGTTCTAGCACACCTCTTCGTTGTTGGTGAGAAGTTTTTCCAACATATTTAATCCCACACCGACAAGTAGCCAAGTATATCACCCCCTCAGTTTTACAATTAATACAAAATTTTAATTGTATATTGTTTCATACTGTCATAATTTTGAAAAAAAAATGAAGGATTTGTAGCCCATGTTCCCCCCCCCCCAGACACAGATTGTGCCTCTAAGGTGTATTGAGGGCTGGCTGCATGTAATTGGGTGGTGCATACCTGCTTGGAACAGGAGGGCCTGAGTCTCCCATGGTGGTATGGGGGATGACAGGGCCAGGCTTCTGGGGTATATGCCTCCATCTTCTTTAGCAACGGTGCAGCGCCTCCATCTTCTGACGAGACCTATAGGGATAGGTTAAGATCCTCCCAGAAGAAGCCCTGGTCCCAGGGCGAGTGATCTTAAACTCCACACAGTCTTTTGTATAAAATAGCAGCATTCTTTATTGTCCTTGCACAATGATACAGCAACACTTCATGCACAGCGGAACACAGCAGTTCATATACAGCTGTGCACTCCAAATGTATAATTGCAGGCCTTTCCTCCTCTCCTCTCCTCCAGGCTGTACACTAGCAGGATGGGCTGGTTAGGGGCTTCAATACCCCAACCCCCACCTCCAGGATATACTCTCTGGGTGAGGGTAGATCTCCCCCCTCACCCCCTCAGCAGGGTGAGGGGCATTGGTCCACGCACTATAGTGCTATCAGCTCTAATCTGTAGGGCTGAGTGTCTTTTCTCCTGTGTCCAGCACTCTCCACTCTCACAACTCCAATAGCCTCCACTCTCCAGCCTGACACATCTTTCTCTCCACTGCAACAGACTGTCACAGAACTCTCCTGCTCCCAGGCAGAACTCTCAGACTCAACTTCACTCTTCAGCTCCCAGGACATAACCACCACACACACACAGGAGCAGCCCACTAAATAGATACAGCCCTGCCCCTTATGATGTCAGCAGGACCTCCCCTCTGTCTCAGGCCTGCTACAGTGTCAGGGGCCTACCTCTATCACAGCAAGGTAGGGCTTGATGTGGGGGGGAAACCCATGGTTACTACTGGCGCCTGCCCTTACCAGGGCTTACTCCAGTAGGAGAAGGATTGGTAGCCCACTATTTCTTACAGGGGCTACAGATTAATGAACTGACATGCTCGGCATGAGCCACAGCGGTATGTGGATATAGTTCTTGTGTTGAGCCAGTTTGGTGGTTGTTTGCTCTGATAGTGGCCATGGACCAATTGATCTGATAAGTTTCTAGGTCTTCTGTATGTTTTTGAAGAGGTTGGGCTTAACACCTTTAATTTAACCTCTAATAGGATGTGCCAGTGTTGGTTTATTGCTTTTTTGACTTTCCTCCACTGCTTGTTGTATGTCCCAATAATCCTTATTGGGTTTGTTCCCTCTGAGTCAGTTTTGTTGCTATACAGCAGTGTGTACACAGTTTGCATACAGCAGCACCCCTTTTTTATCACATCCATTGAGCATTGCCACAAAGTCAATGCCTTGACATTTAATTGTCACACATCATAGTTCATGTCATGATGATACCACCTCAGGATAATATATTAGGGTTCTTAGAGCAGCAGTCCGCTGGCCACCTCCGAAGCCAGAGATTTAGATATCATGTTTTTTAACAGTAGTTTTTTTTATTTCTTTGTAAAGAGGAAGACATGCTTACAGGGCAAGATATTAACTATATGTGAGTTACACTCATGTTGACTTCAGGGGGAAAGGGATTGCTGCTTTATTCTATGGAAGAACAAGGATGTCAAATGACAAAGAAATGAGAATGGAGAGTTAGTCTCCTGTTCAGCATGCTGTGAAGCCACCAGTATGTTTGGAACTCATGGGGTGCGATTCTACGCCGTACGACGTTGACTGCCATTGAAGTGAATGCTAGCGTTAACGCAACATCAAGGTGCGATACCAGGCTTAATATCAAATATCCTCAGTGGCAAAAAAAAAAATCCAGAATCCTGATTATGGCATGGTTTGTGATAAAATCATATTATAAAAGGTGGCAGAAAACTAGGTCGCTAACCCAAAATAATCCAGCCGGACCATAACATTAGGAAGAAATCACCCCTGCCGAGGGGGAGGGTGAATCAGCGGGCACGACCACGCAGCAAAAAGTTGCAAAGGCTGGACTGAGCTACGAAAAATCTTTATTAAAGCATGGATTAAAAAACAAGAGGAGGGGTAACAGCCCCCCGCGCCTCTAACGCGTTTCACCCAGTATGGGCTTTCTCAAAGAGTTTCTCTTTGAGAAAGCCCATACTGGGTGAAACGCGTTAGAGGCGCGGGGGGCTGTTACCCCTCCTCTTGTTTTTTAATCCATGCTTTAATAAAGATTTTTCGTAGCTCAGTCCAGCCTTTGCAACTTTTTGCTGCGTGGTCGTGCCCGCTGATTCACCCTCCCCCTCGGCAGGGGTGATTTCTTCCTGTGTCTGCATACAGCGAGGAGCACACACACCCGGATGAAACAAGGACTTATGTGAGTACTTTGTTACTTTTATTCAAGTGGGAGCTTCCCCAGGTGCACTGGCTTATCAAGTTGCTGGATTTATGTAAGGGGTCTGGGTGGGTCTCTGGACTTCCCCCAGACAACCCTTCACATCCTCGCAGGACCGTGTACCAACTAGGGGTTAATCTACACAGCTCCACACAGCACTTTATTATAATATTATGTGATCCGAATGCAGCAATTTATTTCAACAAATGGATATAATGCTCTGTAGCACTCGTTAATTGAGGGGACCTTACCTCAATATTCCTCTAGGACCATAACATTATTTTGACATTGTCTTTTTTTACTGAATACTACACATGCCATGATGAGTACATTACAACTGAATGATTGGCAGTGTGAATTGCCTGCAGTTTAGACAGGATGAGTATTTGTGATTTTAAAAATATATATATATATATGTATATATATTTTATTTTTTATTATGGTCTTCAAAAAATTTGCAGTTTGCTTTGCGTAATCCCTGCAGAGGAAAGTCTACTAGTTTAATCACTGGAGTAATGATTTGGAATATACATTTTTAATTAGCCTTCTAAACTTGTAAAGACTCTTTTGCATTAGTTGAAAGTAATTCTATCTAAAAGCACAGCTGCCTTAATTACGTTGTCATACAGTACCATATTTGTGGAAATGTCTGCACAGTGCTTAATAGAGTTTGCACTTTTTGATTGGTGGTAATTTCACTTAAATGAGGATTAAAATGTCCTTTACTTTAAAGTGTGTGTTAGCTCTGCAACTCCTATTAATATGCTAAAAATAATCATCATTCATCATATCATTCAAGTGATTATTATTATTTTGTCATTATGCATAAGGCACATAATGTAAAGGATACAGGTGTTTCATCATATATGTATTTGAGGAATATGACCTGCTTAATTAATGTGTGATGTCTACGGGGTAGATACTCAGAAGGCCGTTAAAATGTTTATCAATACAGTACGTTAAATGTGGTTAACGTGACAATAAGTCATAACGCATATACACAATGGTGATTAGCGTTAGGATGTCCTTGCGTTAACCTGAAAAATATTGGATCGCTAGCTTATAACAGACGTCTGGCTTACGCATATGGTATCCCAAATAGAGTTAGCACGACCGCCGCTCCAGGGAAACTCAAGACTTGATGGAGTGATAAACTCAGAGCAACATTTATGTCACCACATTGATAATAATACTAATAATAATAAGCAGAAATACACAATGTTTTGGAGGGGAACAACCACCGTAGGTCAGCCTTAAGCAAAAAGGGCAGGTCCTAAGTGCTACCCACATGATTGTACTGAGTGTAGGACTTAACCCTTTCATTACATGGGTCATACAAAGATATATATTCCCAAACCACTGCGGAAGCGAAACATAGTCGTAAAACGCGTAGAGAGAAGGGTTAATTCAGGAGTGATCCGGAGGTCCCCCAGCTGCTGTTCGAGCAATCCGTTACGTCATCCCAAAAGGCTGGTCCACGCACGCGACCGGTGAGGAAAAGCAAGCACACGGAGCAGCGTGTCTGCAGAGCACCAAGCAGACCAGCCGGGATCCAGTACCATTATAGTTACCCTCTGCTATACCTGCTTATACAGTAGCACTTTTTCATGACCATTTCATAAGCAGGCAGAGATTCCAAGATTGCCAGCTGATGTCGGGTTTGATCATACTTATACTGACCCAGTGATATTTAAATTTTTCCTAGGCGCCATTTAAATCATTTTTTGGGGAAAGAAATATATGATGGAATATATTCATGGCAAAAAACACATCAACAGATGCATCTGATGTTGTGTAATTATCATGTAACAAACTATACTGTGGGTTTTAATCATTAAAGGACAGGAGGATATGTTTGTGTGGCCAACTATGGTATATTATATTGATTATATTAAGAAGGGGTGTACAATACTGGGTCTACATATTAGAACAAGAATTACCAAGTGATAGAAGTTGGAAAAATTACTTTCATTCGCACACAGTAAATTCACTGTGTGTGAAAACGAAACTGTGACCGAATTAACAGATTTACCCAAAAAACAGAAACTATTTACATACAGATGCAGCGGCCGTTATTTGAACAAATCACGGAGCCGTTTTCGTGTGCGGCATTAATGAGGCCAATCGTCCCAAGCACACGTGTTTATCGCGGTTGCTTTGTTTGAATTTCATGGATTCTGTTTCTTTGTGTGAAATGAAATGAATGAATTGTAATGTGTACAGTACTGTGCTACTGTGTCAATTTCAGTGCTTAATACTGTTTAACACTAAAATGCCATTTTCTGCACTCGCGTCTTAAGGCGGGAAGGGGCGGTACGGTTGGAAGAAATCCCACGCCATGACATGGGTATTCCGAGGTATACAACGCATGAAGTGTTCGAATAACGGCTGCTACATCTGTATTTCAATGCCTCCTTTTGCCACCATACTGGCAGGCTCACTTGGCCCCTTGGTGCGAGGCCTGTCATGCCTCAATCTTGCCACAGGTGGTGTCCCTGGCATGGGCAACTGCGAGGATGGAGGAAGAGGAGTTGCCACCAATTGTCACATTCCTGATATGGGTAGGGACTCACTGGAAGCTTCCAGTGTTGTGAGCATGGAGAGTGCCCTCATGCTCTCCAGCTCCAGCTGCATAGCCCACGTGAGGCCATTGAGGACTGTCGCAGTCTGACCCATGCCATTTAGCATAGCACTGATGTGCTGCCGCATGACATGGGATGTGATGCGGTAGTGCCGGATGGCTGCTTGCTCCCTGTGGCATGATCTCTCCTGCATCCACCGTGATGATGCCTCAATGCAACCCAGCTGGGCAGTTAGATAACGGAAGCTGCATTGCTGCATCTCCAACAGCTCCTGCTGACTGGCAAGAATGGTGCTCTCGGCCAGGGGTGCACGACTGTGGTGCCTGGGTGCAGCAGGAGTGGTGGCTGGGGCAGCTGGAGCAGCGGCTGGGGTAGCTTGTGGGCAGCTGTAGCTGGAACTGGAGGAACAGCTGGTGCAGCAGCTGGGACCTTCTCTTTGGTGTCTGGAGGAACAGCTGGTGCAGCAGCTGGGACCTTCTCTTTGGTTTCTTTAGTAAGGAAGAGGGTAACGGTCTCCTCATCCTCCACTGGGGGCTTTGCAGCCTTGGCCACTGGCTGTCTGTGTGATGGTTCTGAAAATAAATCATATCAAAAACATTGATACAGAACGTGTGTACATGTGGATAGATTTGGTTTTGCAAAACAGCCGTTTTTTAACATGTCGGGCTCATCAATGTAAGTAATCTTCCTGATGTTCTTGAAGAAACAGGAACATAGTGTACTCCCATAAAGAGATCTTTATACATGTAAACATAAACAAATATACTCAAACATCTGTTTAAAAAGGCATTGGGGTCCACAGACTAAAGGTGTCGGTCTCTCTCCTCAAACTACCATCCTCGTCTCTGTATCTGACGTCACATCCAAATGGTTGTGGTACCAAAGTTGCAGAATGGACGTACAGCAGTCTCAGTCCTGTTCAGTATTCCCAATCTGGATACTGGTCTGGCACAGGAACCCACACAGCAACTTGCCCTATGCATTTTGCAAGGTAACCCGCTTACTCAGGAAGAGCAATGACATTTACAGTGACCTATCATTTTCAAATATGTCCTAGGCACTAAGTTACGTTAATTAATTGACAAGTTAATATTTCTATTCTTTTCTTGCAATGGCAAACATCAGAAGTGTGGAATACATTTAGATAGGAAGTGGATTTGAGGGACACGGGTCAATAGCTGAAGCAGTGGGGTTATCATTAGAAGAAGAAAGAGCAACAGGATTCATCAGTGAACCTTAAGACTATAAGCAGGTTGCTGATGGTGATTCTTAGGAGATAAGTAGTCGGTACAGTGGGTGTTTAGTAGATACCTTTCAGAAGATGAGTAATCAGGTTTTACAGGTACTCTTTGAGATACTGAGCCTCTTTAAGTGTTGATTAAACTAGTGTTATTGTGATTAGAGAGCAGTTAAATGGTCCTCAAATAGGTCCTCCTTTATACTGATTGCTACCTTACTGCAATGTGCAATGCATGGCCTACAGTGTTTTCTAATCTTATGAGGGCACACGCACACATGGCACATGTTATTTAGCTGAGTACTCTTCCCCTGTATGTGTGAGTGCAATGCAATTAAGACTCGAAACTTTGTTCTCATATTCAAGGTTGTGATATGAGATACAGTAGATATATAGTGTATAATATATAGTTAGGTCCGGAAATAATTGGACACTGATACAAGTTTTGTTATTTCGGCTGTGTACCAAAATAAATTCAACTTACAGTTAAATAATGAATATGGGCTTAAAGTGCAGTCTATCCACTTTAATTTGAGGGTATTCACATCCAAATTGGAGGAAGGGTTTAGGAATGACATCTCTTTAATATGTAGCCCCCTCTTTTTCAAGGGACCAAAAGTAATTGGACAATTGACTCAAAAGCTGTTTTATGGACAGGTGTGGGCTATTCCTTTGTTATTTCATCATCAATTAAGCAGGTAAAAGGTCTGGAGTTGATTCCAGGTGTGGTATTCGTATTTGGAAGCTGTTGCTGTGAACCTACAACATGCGGTCAAAGGAGCTCTCAATGCAAGTGAAACAGGGCATCCTTAGGCTGCAAAAAAAAGAAAATCCATCAGAGAGATAGCAAGAACATTAGGAGTGGCCAAATCAACAGTTTGGTACATTCTGAGAAAAAAAGAACGCACTGGTGAGCTCTGCAAAACAAAAAGGCCTGGACATCCACGGAAGACAACAGTGGTGGATGATCATAGGGTCCTTTCCATGGTAAAGAAAACCCCCTTCACAACATCCAGCCAAGTGAAGAACACTCTCCAGGAGGTAGGCATATCATTATCCAAGTCTACCATACAGAGAAGACTTCACAAGAGCAAATACAGAGGGTTCACCGCAAGGTGCAAACCATTCATAAGCCTCAAGAATAGAAAGGCCAGGTTAGACTTTGCCAAACAATATCTAAAAAAGCCAGCCCAATTCTGGAACAGCATTCTTTGGACAGATGAAACTAAGATCAACCTGTACCAGAATGATGGGAAGAAAAAAGTATGGAGAAGGCTTGGAATTGCTCATGATCCGAAGCATACCACATCATCTGTAAAACACGGTGGAGGCAGTGTGATGGCATGGGCATGCATGGCTTACAATGGCACTGGGTCACTAGTGTTTATTGATGATGTGACAGAAGACAGAAGCAGCTGGATTAATTAGTATAGGAATATAGTGTCTGCTCAGATTCAGCCAAATTCAGCGAAGTTGATTGGACGGCGCTTCACTTGACAGATGGGCAATGACCCAAAACATACTGCGAAAGCAACCGAGGAGTTTTTTAAGGCAAAGAAGTGGAAAATTCTGCAATGCCGAGTCAATCACTTGATCTCAACCCGATCGAGCATGCATTTCACTTGCTGAAGACAAAACTTAAGGCAGAAAGACCCACGAACAAACAACAACTGAAGACAGCTGCAGTAAAGGCCTGGCAAAACATCACAAAGGAGGAAACCCAGCATTTGGTGATGTCCATGCGTTCCAGACCTCAAGCAGTCATTGTGAAAAGGAAACATCAAATAGTGGCGCTCTAAAATATACCAAAGTGTACAAATAATTATACAGTGATAGTAGTAAAATAGTGATACTCATACAAACACATATGTGGAAATGCTGCTATAACCTGGTGCAGGATTGCTCTCTCAATCCTCGTGGTATGTGGAAAAGGTGTAGGTCATCAGGAACTGCATAAATATGTGAAAACAGAACAAAAGAATAATAGTGCAATATTGTATAAAACAGTGACAAAAAAATATATTGTCAGGTCTATCTACAAAATACTCACAAACGTGAGAAAATAAGGAGCACGTAAAGGTATCTTTGGGTGCTGTATATGCCACAGAGCGATCAGGAAGTCAATCTTCACCATAAGGATGTAGACTTCAAAGGACCTTGATAGAAAATAAAACCGGACATAGTGCAGACTGTATACAAAATTTATAAAAGGTAAGTAAAATACAATGCACTCACATGATTCAAAGTTTAAAAAAGCATTCAGATCACACGCAGTGGATCTCAGCAGCCGGATGAATGATGTCTCTGGTTTCCCTTTGTTGTAGCGTGCGTGTCACGGATGCGTCTCACCGAAAACCGGAAGTGACGTCATCCGCTTCCAGGGGTTCCGGCCAGTGTAGTAAACGTCACTCTACGCGTTTCACCTACTCGGTTTCATCAGGAGTCTGTGTGATCTGAATGCTTTTTTAAACTTTGAATCATGTGAGTGCATTGTATTTCACTTACCTTTTATAAATTTTGTATACAGTCTGCACTATGTCCGGTTTTATTTTCCATCAAGGTCCTTTGAAGTCTACATCCTTATGGTGAAGATTGACTTCCTGATCGCTCTGTGGCATATACAGCACCCAAAGATACCTTTACGTGCTCCTTATTTTCTCACGTTTGTGAGTATTTTGTTTTTGTAGATAGACCTGACAATATATTTTTTTGTCACTGTTTTATACAATATTGCACTATCATTCTATTGTTCTGTTTTCACATATTTATGCGCTTCCTGATGACCTACACCTTTTCCTCAAGCAGTCGTTGCCTGCAAAGGATTCTCGATAAAGTATTAAAAATGAACATTTTATTTATGAGTGCGTTAATTTGCCCAATTACATTTGAGCCCCTGAAATAAGGGGACTGTGTATGGAAATGGTTGCAATTCCTAAACGTTTCATACAATATTTTTGTTCAACCCCTTGAATTAAAGCTGAAAGTCTGCACTTCTATTGCATCTCGGTTGTTTCATTTCAAATCCATTGTGGTGGCGTACAGAGCCAAAATTATGAAAATTGTGTCAGTGTCCAATTATTTCCAGACCTAACTGTATGTGCTGTATTTTCACTTACCAGGTCTCCCCAGAATCCTCAGTATCAATCAGTCCAGGAAGATCCATTACCTGGGAGGTGGCAGTCACCTCACTCAGCCGCTCTATTGGGTTGAGATGCAGGATAGCAGGTGGTCCCCCTCCTGTCCTCTTTGCGTGCACATCGTGGTCAGCCAGCTTGCGCTTGCTGTCTGCCCAGTGCTTTTTTTTTTCACTCCTTATTTTATTGGAAAAATATAAGCGAGGATACAGGGTTGTCATGTGCACATGACCGAAATTAGGACAGAGTTTCCAATAAACATTTTAACATTTTAACAGATAGAGAAAACGGGGTGTAGGGGGTGGAGACAAACAAACGGGGATGGAAAGGTGGGAGGGGGAGAAGGGGGGGAGGGGCTCTTATGGCTTGGGCCTAAGCCAGCCCCGGGGGGGTCAGTGCTCCTGCCACGGTTCCCAAGTTTTTTGGAACTGCAGCAATTTTTTATGGAGCATCGCTGTCAGTCTTTCCATGGTAAAAACTGTGTTGATCCTTTTAACTACTGTGCCTCTAGTTGGGGCTTTTATTTGCTTCCAAGCCGCTGCGGCCGGGCATCTGGCGGCTGTGAGGATTGAGGAGATCAGTCTGCCCATTGATGTGGGGATGTTTTCAATAGATTTACCGAGCACGAAGGTCAGAGGGTCTAAGGGGATCTTTAGTCCCGTGGTCTCATGTATTAATTTTTTAATCCTGGACCAATATCTCTGAATCTCTGGACATGACCACCAAATGTGAGCCATGTCCCCCTTTTGACCACATCCCCTCCAGCACAGGTCCGGTGTGCCAGGGAAGATCTGGCTCAGCCTAGTCGGGGTCAGGTACCACTAGAATAGAATTTTACATATATTTTCTTTGGTGACTGTACAAATAGAGGTTTTAGTTGCCGATTCCCAAACATCCTTCCAGTCATCTGTGTCAATTGTCAGGTTTAAGTCCGCGGACCACTTTTGCATATATTTATGGGTTGGGGATCCGCTGTCAGCTCTAACCCCCTGTAGATCTCGGAGATCAACCCCTTCTGGTAGCTGCCCTTGATACAGAGGGATTCGAATTTGGTTAGTGTGGGGAATTTAGCATTTTGGGAGAGCGAAAAGAGAAAGTGCCTAATTTTCAGGTATTTAAAGCTGCAGTTCAGGCAATATCCTGCATGTGTGTTTTTTTTAATAAATCAGTTCTGTAGTAAGAAAAAATACTTTTAGCATTTTCTGTTTTTAAAAAAACAACTTTGAAAGGCCAATTTTCTTGTATTCTATTTTAACAGCCATTTGCTAAGGCACCGCCCCTTCATGTCCTGTCACAAGCCCTGGCACACCCCTTTGTCAGCCCTGCCCTCCCTCTAGCACATGTCAGTGCAGGAATGCTCATGAATATTCATGAGCTTCCACTGCCAGTCAAGCAGATTATAAACAAATCCCAGCTTTTAATATGTCACCAAATTTCAACCTATCAATACATGGAAAACGAATTGACCTGCAGCTATACAGTTCTTTAGCTAATTAGAGATTGCACACATAAAACTATTGAAGTAAAAAAATAAATGTAAAAAAAAAAAAAAAAAAAAGACTGAACTGCAGCTTTAAATAAATGGAGATCCTGGGTCTGATATTTATCCCGGAGCTCCTGGAAGGTGAAGGGCTGTCCCTTCTTCAGCAGATCTGCAACCAGCCTGATGTTCAGGTCTTGAAATTGACCGAATTGTCTTTGCGAACACCTGGGTGGGAAATTTGGGTTTCCAAAGATGAGGGTGAGTTGAGAGGGCGATGCTAACAGACCGTACTTCTCTTTATTTTTGAGCCATATGTCCCACGTACATCTCATTGATTGGGGAGAGGGACCGCGTAATGGGATTCTATTGAAAGCCAGCATGAGGAGAACGGGTCGTAATTCCAAGCTACAGCCTGCCTCAGCTGTGCTACTTGGTAATACTTGATCACATCAGGGACCCCAAGCCCTCCCTTCGTTTTGGGGGATAGCATTACCGACTTCGGGACCCTTGGTCTCCCGTTTTTCCAGATGAATTGGAAAATGTGGAACTGGATGTTCTTTAGAGCTGGAAGTGGAACGGGAGGGTCTGGAAGAAATAAAGAAGTCTCGGGAGGATGTTCATTTTGATTGAAACTATTCTTCCAAACCAAGAGATTTGGAGTTTGCTCCAAGACTCAAGGTCTTTTTTAATGTTGTCAAATAGGGGGGGGAAATTGTACTGATATAGGGACCTATATGAATTTGAGCGTTTAACCCCAAGATATTTAATATTGGTTGTACTCCATTTATATTTATAATTATGTTGTAGCAATCTCCACGTCAGCTCTGGGAGAGTTAAGTTGAGAGCTTCTGGCTTATCCATATTGACTTTGTAGTCTGAAATTGTTCCGAATTGGTCTAGTAATTTTTGGAGGTTGTGAAGGGAGATATGGGGGCTAGTGAGGGTCAGTATTACGTCGTCGGCAAACAGAGAGATTTTGTACTCTGTTTCAGCAATCATAACCCCTTTTATACTTGTTTCGTCTCTAATTTTAGCCGCAAGAGGTTCAATTGATAGGGCGAATAATGGAGATAATGGAAATCCTTGCTTGGTTCCGTTTTTTAATTTTATCGGATCTGATAATCCGCCTGGGAGCTTAATGTGTGCCGTGGGGTTTTGGTAAAGGGCTCTGACTCCTTGGAGGAATGGGCCACTGAAACCAAATTTAAGCAAAGTCTGATCTAGGTAGGACCAATTGATTCTATCAAACGCTTTTTCAGCGTCGAGACTTAGAATCATGGCCTAGTTCCAGTGAGATGCACATGGTCAATGATATCCACAATTTTGCGGGTATTGTCAGAGGCCTGCCTTCCTGACACAATGCCTACTTGATCAATGTGAATAAGTCGAGGGAGAATTGGGTTGAGCCTGTTTGCTAAGATCTTGCTATAGATCTTGAGATCTGTGTTGAGAAGGGAAATATATCAAACAACATACAGATAAACGCAATGTTAATTCCCATTGTGAGGAGTTCTTTTCTTTGCATTCAGTGGAGGGGAGGGGGGGGTGGAGGGGGGAAAGGGGGAGGGGGGAGGAGGAACAAGGTAAATATATCAAACAACATACAGATAGAAGCAATGTTAATTCACATTGTGATAGAGTTCTTTTCTTTGCACTCAGTGGAGGGGTGTCAGTGGGGTGTATCGCTGTCTGGATCTCTATACATGGGCGGGGGGTAGGGGAAGGGGGAGGGGAGGGGGACAAGATAGATATATCAAACAGCATTCAGATAGGAGCAATGTAAATTCACATTGTGAGGAGTTCTTTTCTTTACACCTAGAGGAGGGGTGTCAGTGGGGGTACCGCTGTCTGGATCTCTGTACATGGGCGGGAGGGGGGAATGGGGTGTGGGGGAAAGGGAGAGAATGAAGAGGGGAGAAGAGGTGGATGAGGGAGGGGGGAAACAAGATAAATACAGCGAACAACATACAGATAGGAGCAATGTTAATTCACATTGTGCAGAGTTTTTTCCTTTACACCCAGTGGAGGGGTGTCAGTGGGGGTACCGCTGTCTGGATCTCTATACATGGGCGGGGGGGAATGGGGGTAAGGAGGGGTGGGGGATGGGGGGGGAGGGGAGAGGGGGGAAGGGGGGGAAGGGGGAGGGGGTAGGGGGGACGGGGGAAGGGGGGGAAGAAGGGAGGAAGGGGGGAGGGGGGGAAGAAGGGGGAGAAGGGGGGAAGAATGGGGGGAGGGGGGACAGGGAAGGGGGGGATGAAAGGGGGAGGAGAGGGGAAAAGGGGGGGGGTAGGGGGGAGGAAAGGGGGGGAAGAGATGGGCCTTGTAGAAGCTTAGGGATAGTATATACGACCTTCACCCAATTAAGTTCACCCTCGTGGTATGGGAAGTGCCCCGGCCAGTGTCCAGGGAAGGGTCCAGCAGCAATGGGGCCTCATTCCTTGAACAGGTGAGAGCATAGTCGCACAAGTCCTCTTCTGCTGGGCTTTTGGGTACGGAAGTTCCAACACTGTGGAGGTGTGGGCAGAAAAGGAGGCCGGGCACTTTCTGGACACCAATGGGGGGTCCGCGTCGGGTGGTCAGACTCCTCGGCTGGGCCCCAGTAGGGAAGGTCGCCTCAAATCAGGTATGTTCCTTTATTTAGAGATATGTAACTGTCATGCGCTCCTAGGCTAAAGTTGAATGAAGCACTGGTTGTGCAGGGCTGGTAGGAAAATGAGAGGATAAATAAAGACCACTATAAAAGTTGGGGCTCAGGGGCAAAACAGCAATCTTACCCCTGTCAGCTCATCCATCCTGGGTCCAATAGTTCCTCAGCAGTGAGTCCTACAGCGTGCATCCGGCAGAGAGGTCATGTGAAAGGGAGAGGTGCATCCGGAGCAACAGTAAAACAGCCCAAAGACGTCACAATCCAAAATTGAATATCAAAGCTTTATTGGAGACACACAGTGGACACAGCAGGCTGCAGCACAGCCTCCTCCTCTACATGTTTCATGCACAGAGGCGCCTGTGCTGTGTGTCTCCAATAAAGCTTTGATGTTCAATTTTGGATTGTGACGTCATTGGGCTGTTTTGCTGTTGCTCCGGATACACCTCTCCCTTCCACATGTTCCTTTATTTATTTAGATCTGTCTCGGGGGGGTGGGAGCATTGGGATACGACAATCCCTGGCGTTAACTGGGTACAACGCTGGCTCAGGTTAGCCATATGCCTTGGAAGATGCCAAATATATATTGCAATGCAATGCAATTTATACCTGGAATCTGCCTTCCCAATAAAAATATGTTTGTTAACCACTTGGAAGCCATAGTAGCCATCAGGACGTGTGTAAATCATGCCTTCATGGGTACTAAGGTAACCAAGGGGTAAATACAAATAGCCTAACTGCACTACTACCCATTGTATGCCATAGCAGTAAAAAAAACACCCCTGTACCCAGCCGAGCAGCCTAACCTCCCTCACCAGGTTACCTACCACCATAACCCACCCTCCCTGCCCTTACCCCCAAAAACATTATCCCCCCACACACCTTCTAAACTAATGGGCAACAGACCTATTAGGCAAAAGTGTCTAATAGGGATTTTGCACATTGAAAAGCATTACAACCTACATTTAAAATAAATACATAAAAAAAACACAATCTCATGTTAAGAAAAATCTCCTTTCTGTTTCTCACATGAGGATTTTTCTCAGAGTACTAATTAGCCAGCTGGAGTCTGGTTAATTGCCTGGCTGCAATTAACCAGCTGCCTGCTGGGTTTAGAGGCATTTTTTCTTAAACAGGGATAAGTCACTCTTACATATCTCCCTTGTTTGTGGGAAGGTCAGGCTTACCACGACTAAAGCCCATTCTTCCACTCTCACTCGGGATACTCTGCAGCTTGAATGAGAGTAGATGGAGGATCAAACCCCTAAGTCCCGCTGGGATTGGAGCCCTTTCTCCAGGTTAATAGTGTCTCCTCCAGAAGGTGTTTGAGATCAGCACTCCTCAGTTGCTCGAGGAGGACTTTTTTTTCCAAGCACAGTCTTTCTTCTGACCGCTTGGTCACATATTTTCCCCTGCGTCAGGCGATCCTTCCGTCTCTGAGTTTAGGGTGACCACCTGTATCGGGTTCTGTAGCCATATTCACAGGTGGTTCAAGCTGGGCGGAGTTTTTATCCATACCGATTGACTCCTGTGGCATCTCAGTTTGGTAGTTACCTAGTGTTGTATCTGTAGAGGTGTGAACACTGAACCAGTTCTGCCTCAATCTAGCCAAAGACTGAATCTTTCTAGCAGCTATTTCCATTGTGATGACTCTGGTTTGGGCCATGAGTAGGCCACAGTAGCATGACTGTATTGGTATTGCGCTACTCAGTCATAATTCGGATCTTCTTTCCTGAATTGTGTGGAAAGCTGATCATGGCATTGTGGGTGCGCTTATAGCAATGCACAGCTTACTTGGTTGTGATGTAGGACCTATATCTGGATTGAATCACACCAGAAGTTTCCTTCATTTTTTGTAGCATCTTTGCTGCAGACACTTCCTAATATTTGACTGGAGCAAAATTACACACTGCTTCAAATGTTCATAATTCTTTCTTTGCCGTTGCATTCTCCATATTGACTGGAGAAAACAGGCTGCTTTATTCTGGTGATTTAGTGGACAAGTTTTTGTTCCTCTGTAAGCAGCCTGTATGGCGAGTGCTGCAGAGTGTTTGCGCAGATACCTTTCTCTCTCCAACCTTGCTCTGATAGGAGCTTTGTAGTATTTCTGAATTAGTCTGCTGCCTTTCACCCTTTTTAACAAATTTAGCTCTTGCTTCAGTTTATGGGCCTTCTCGTGCTCCCTCTCATATTGAGTCACCTGGGCTCTAAGTTTGGCCTCCAGTGATGCTCTGGTGATGCTCAGGGTAGCCTTCAGTTTTTCATGCTGTATTGTATTGTATTGTATGTCTTTATTTATATAGCGCCATTAATGTACATAGCGCTTCACAGTAGTAATACATGTGGTAATCAAATAAATAACAGAGCATGGGAGTAAGTGCTTTAGACATAAAAGTAACATTAAGGAAGAGGAGTCCCTGCCCCGAGGAGCTTACAGTCTAATTGGTAGGTAGGGAGAACGTACAGAGACAGTAGGAGGGAGTTCTGGTAAGTGCGTCTGTAGGGGGCCAAGCTTTATGTATCATGTGTTCAGAATATCCACAGTGCTACTCATATGCTTCTTTAAGCAAGTGTGTCTTAAGGTGGGTCTTAAGGTGGATAGAGACGGTGCTAGTCGGGTACTGAGGGGAAGGGCATTCTAGAGGTGTGGGGCAGTCAGTGAAAAGGGTTTAAGGCGGGAGAGGGCTTTAGATACAAAGGGGGTAGAAAGAAGACATCCTTGAGAAGAACTCAAGAGTCTGGATGGTGCATAACAAGAAATTAGGACTGAGATGTAAGGAGGGGCAGAAGAGTGTAAAGCTTTAAAAGTGAGGAGAAGAATGGAGTGTGAGATGCGGGATTTGATCGGAAGCCAGGAGAGGGATTTCATGAGGGGAGATGCTGAGACAGATCTAGGAAAGAGTAGAGTGATTCTGGCAGCAGCGTTTAGGATAGATTGTAGGGGAGACAGGTGAGAGGCAGGAAGGCCGGACAGCAGGCCTTGCTGCTCTGCAAGGACATACTTGGTTCCTGCAGCACTTGTACTTCTTTAGCAGCCTGCTGATTTTCTTCCTACAGAGTTTACTGCTACTCCTCTGTATTCTGTAGGTGCGTACGCAGACCTTGCAGCTGGCCCCCCAGTATGCGCTCCCCTTGTATGCGTTGCACCAATGTTTCTAACTTCTCATCTTCCAATAGTTTCTTTATTTTTTCTAGCTTGTGCAGCTTTTCATTCTTATCATTG
The DNA here is from genome assembly GCF_040206685.1 of Ascaphus truei. Lineage (NCBI taxonomy): Eukaryota > Metazoa > Chordata > Amphibia > Anura > Ascaphidae > Ascaphus > Ascaphus truei. The sequence continues at coordinate 377,480,660 of NC_134484.1, read as the reverse complement.
ACATGGTCAGTCAAATCAGAATTGTCTTCTTTCAGCCTTGTATTTTCTCTTTTAACAGTCTCTATAATATTCAGGGCCTCTTCGTAGTCCACCTTCCCCTTAAGGCACTTCTGAGTTTAGACTCCCGGTCTCCTGGTGTGAGACTTCTATCTCTAGGATGAGTGTCTGAAGCTCCTTCTGAGAGAGTTTAAGATCAATACTAAGCCTGCAGACATCTTCTTGAGAGAGGGCCAGCTCCTCGGCGAGACTGTGAAGTTCCTTTTTAGAAACTTCAGGCCTCTCTGCTCTCCTGGGTCAGCACCCTTGTGTGCTAAGGAAATCTCTGTGTCCAGGCATAGAGGTCTGGTCCCCTTGTGTATTGCTGTCAGCAGACAGCCCTTCTGTGTGCTTCAAGACTCTCTCCTCATGTTAGCACCATGGTGTGCTAAGGAAAATCTCCTCTATGTTTCTCAAATGAGGCTTTTTCTGCAATTAACCTGTTCCCCGTTGGATTTAGAGGCAGTTTTTCTTAAACAGGGATAAGTCCCTGTTACACTCCCTAAAAGGAATACCTAGCTATGAACATGTAATAGAGCTTGTAAGTACATTTCTTAGTATATTTTGTGTATAAGAATCTTGTATTATCTTGCATTCCCATAAAATATGTACTGTACGTTGCTGAACTTTTGCGCAAGTTCTTAGAAAAATCAGGAAAAGAGTTAGGGATGCAATTTCAACTCCCATCCAACGTATCTACCGAAGCCACCAGTGAGTGAATAGCAACGTTTAACATTATAAGGGTCAGGGATCCATAATTACAGCAGCCCTTTTGTGCTCAGATAACCAAGAATCAAAATCCTGCTGCAGAGAAGTCACACAATCTACAAAAAGACACGCCTGTAACAACATGCTTTACTTTCACACCCCCAAATAGATGTCTTTCTAGACTAGTACATTCTGTTATTTGCACTGCATAAACCAAGTCATTATGCATTCTCATTATTCATTCATATTGTTTTCTAGCTCAAGCTAGTCGTGAGACTTGGCGGTCTGTCTGTCAGAGCTTTGCAATGTGCAAACTAATCGCAAAACAATGTGCAGTAATGTTGAAAACGCTGCACATTGCTTATTGCAACACCTTTTATTATTCGCTTGAATGTCACAAAATGTTTTTTTTTTTCATAACCTTGGCACTTGTTTGTTCATTATCATTAACTTATTCAGCAATTTTTTGCAGATCTCTTCAGCAGCTGAAAGGATTAGGCAGGTACAGTATTTTAGCTTTTGGTAAGTGGTGCTTCAGGTCTTGAGGCTCTTCCCATCATTGTACAGTAGTTTACTTGCTACAAAACATATGGGTAACAGTGGAAGTTCAGAACTGGTGTAAACATATCTGCCTAGAATTCGCGGTAAATACATGGAACTTGTGAGAGGTATAGTCTACATTTTTACATAGTGTACACTATTTGACACTGATGCTAAAGGTTAGAATAATAAATCACTCAAACATTGCATGACATTCATACTGTCAGCTTGATGTATGACTCCCATCATCGTCTAGAAAAAGTACTGAGATATGCAATTATTTTTTTCTGTTTATTTACATTTTTAGCAAGAAAAAAAATTCCAGTTCGTGTCATGTCTATGAGATTAATGTTAATTCCTCTTTAGTCTTTATTTGTAATTATTTAGGCCTAGATGCACTAAGCTTTGTAAAGCCAATTAATGTGACGTTAACCTAATGTCATGTTAAATAATGCTATATTTCCGAATCCCCTATTTCTCCTGTAAATAGTATAGCATTAACTAGAATGGACGTTGGTAGTGATGGCATTCAAATGATATGCAAATGAGGCATTATCATATCTTCTATCCGCAAAAGTCCTTTAAAGTTAAAGCCGAGACTTAACGTTATATTGTTTGTCATAGCTAAACATGGCATTAAATAGGCTTATACAAGGTATAGATGGACAGGGACAGATTGCAGCCACATATAGGCCTGAGCATTCCTTCAATAGCGACCCTCGTCCTGCAGCGTCATGTAACATTGCATCGTCATGGAAACAGATCGCCATGTGACGTCATGGCAAAATGTTGCAGTGTCATCTGACACCAGGTCACCATGACAATGTGGCGCTTTGGACAAGGTAAGCGATACTTACAGAGGCCCAGCACTCGCCTCCGGCAATCACTATAAGTGTTGTGGAGATGAGTACGGGGTCTCTGCAATCAAGCCCCCATCACACTCCCCCCTCTCCATCTTCCCCCACTTACACTCACCCCTCTCTTCCCCTCCTCCCTATCTTCTCCCTTCACACTCACTCACTCACAACACACACAGACACACACACACCCCAACAATCTTACCTTGGGGTGAGGAGTTCTCCTCAGTGCTGCGCCGGTTCGGGAATTCTGCAGCTCTATCCTCCAGCTCCCTCCTCCGGGCCGGGAGGAAAATTGAACCCAATTTCCTGGCGTCAACATGAGGAAGGAGAGTATTGCAGACAGTGGCCGCCTGCTGCATGGGAAGCTGGGCAGCCACACTCCTAGCATGCTGGGGCAACCCTGATCGCCCGATAGGAATATCCGCCCCTGTAGATGGATGTAAACCCCAGTATGCAATTTTGCTCAGATCTGAGTACAGTATTAGCTCTATGTAAGAATCATAAATAATACATAATAATACATTTACAGGCACATAGCAAAGCAGTGTTTCTCAATACTACTTAATTCCATTATACTTTAGCTATTGCATTTGCTGTATTTATACAAGCCCAGAATGACATGAGTGCTTAACCGGTCTAAATGCTTTAAGCTGAATATGCACATTGTGTAATTTTCATTAACCTCATGCTAGTATATTGTTTTTTTATTCAACTGGAAATGATGAAGACAATTTATTCGAGCCTTTGCTGATTTTCCTTTTTCTCTGGTAAATTAAAATACACGCAGGGCAGGTAATGTTCAATCCGTGCACTGCATGCAGCGATACTGATATGGTTGCATGGCAACCAACAGAGGCTTCCACAGAGCGTCAGTGTGGCCCAAATGGATTAACCGTTTCTTCTCTGGGAAAGTGGTAATTAGATTATAAATCACTGACAGCGTCTGTTACTGTTAGCAACACGTCTCCCAGTTCTACAACCATTACAGTGGCACAGGATATGTTGTATGCAAGTCACAGATTTTAACCACAGCTAATGAAATACCTCTTATTAATTCATTATCTTGGCATGATAGCCATACTGCTTGTGGCAAATGTGTATTATAGGAGTTAAATGGACCATAAGAGTCCTTTTTTAAATACATCTTTTAATGCATCAAATTAGTTGCCCTCTTTGCTATGCTACACCCCCTGGTAATTTCCTTGAAATTGTCATAGTCATCGTCGTAGTGACGGCAACATAGCAAGCCTGTACTGCTTTATCCAATAATGGTAATTTCTTCTTGTGGTATGTCCGGCCCACTGCCATTTTAATTTTTTCACCCGTATAAAGATGTCACAGACTTTTATTTGGTTCCAAACCCATTCTTTTTCTTGTCTCTTCGGGTAATGCCCAGCATACATCTCTCCATAATTCTTTGGGTTGTCTGAAGCTTCTGAATTATCTTCACGTTTAGGGTCCAAGTTTAACATCAATAGGTGAGCACAGGCCGAAAGCTTTCTTCTTGGGGCACAGTGGAAGGTTCCCCTGAAAGATTGTATTGTTTCTTCCAAATGTGCTCCACCCGATCTACATTCTCCTATTGATTTCATTGAAAAGGTTCCCATCCATTGTTATTTTTGTAAAGTATCTTTATTAAGTGCATCCAGAGGAAGAAATCAAGGTTACAATACACACAGAATATAACGTCGGTATACAGAAATCACAGTAAAATTCTCAAGATGCATTATGTTGTTTATATAGGGATATTCCCTCAAAGTACCCACAATTGCTGTTTGATACAACGTGTATCCTATCCTTATAAGTGTAGTACGAAGCTTGTTGTGTTATCCCCTACATCAGGCCTGCAAAACATACGGCCCGCCCGCACTCACAGGGTGGCCCGCGACGGCTTTCCTGGCCTTGCTCGCTCTCCCCCTCCACCCCCCGCCCCCCAGAGCCCGCTCTCAGCCCGCTCTCAGGACAGCAGGGTAGGAGCACGCTCTAGCAGTGTGATCCGGCACTTCCGGGGCCTGCTGCTAGAGCGAGCGTGTGTACGCTTCTACCTCGTGCAGGCCTGCTTGCTCTGCTTAGTTTATTCTGCTGCCCGCCGCCGCAACTGCAGCATACCAGCGTCTCCCCCCACCTGACTCCTAATCAGGTAGGCATATGGGGGTGGGGGGAGATGATATGATGATGATGAGGGGTGCTGGGCGAGATATATGATGATGATGATGAGGGGTGCAGGGGGAGATATATGATGGTGAGGGGTGCCGGGCGAGATATATGATGATGAGGAGGAGTGCTGGGGGAGATACATGATGATGATGAGGGGGGCTGGGCAAGATATATGATGATAATGATGAGGGGTGCTGGGGGAGTTATATGATGAGGGATGCTGGACGAGATATATGATGATAGTGAGGGGTGCTGGGGGTGATTGATGATGATGAGGAGGGGTTCTGGGGGAGATATATGATGAGGATGATGAGGATTTTACCTGTGTGGCCCAAATCTGTTTTCCTTGGAGCAGTTCGGCCCTTCTCACTTTACAAGTTGTGCAGGCCTGCCCTACATGCACACATTTTGTGAGTTTTTATTCCTAACCTAAAATAATCTAACAACAAAATCTAAGTTAATTTACACAAATTCTAACTATCACACCTTTTAATAAGTTTAAATTATACGCACGTAAATACCTCAAGGAGGGAGCTGTAAGGTCTAATCTGCATACAGTAGCTTCCTATAAGTGAAATGTAAAAAAATGGAATGAGACGTGATGACATAGAATGGGATGAGGTGGGGTGAAGTTTAGACTGGATGTATCCACCATTTGTGTCATAGTCTAGCCTCTGCAAGCACTTTTGTATATTCAGATATCCAAAGGAACCGTCTGTCCACTCAAGGTTAACCCCCACAGCTAGTAGCCAAATAAGATATAAGACCGGAGCAGGAAAAAAGATCTTTTGAAGAAGCGGGGTAAAGGCCACTTGCAGACGCCTCTCCCACCCCCCTGTGTGTCTGTGTCTGCTGTGTGTGGGTTTACATGGGGGCTGCAGTGGTTGTAGAGGGGGGCTGCTGGTGTGTGTTTTATTGATGTAGAGGGGGCAGCAGTCTGTTTTGTTGGTGTGTGCGTCTGCAGTGTGTTTTGTGGGTGTAGAGGGGGGCTGCTGTGTTTTGTGAGTGTAGAGGGTGGAGGAGGTCTGCAGTGTGTTTTGTGTGTGTAGAGGAGGGGGACTGCACAGTGTGTAGAGGGTACTGCAGAGTGTGTTTGTGTATATAGGGGGGGTTGCAGTGTGTGTGTGTGTATGTGCGCGTGGTGTGTGCGCGTGGTGTGTGCGCGTGGTGTGTGTGTGTGTGTGTGTGTGTGTGTGTGTGTGTGTGTGTGTGTGTGTGTGTGTGTGTGTGTGTGTGTGTGTGTGTGTGTGTGTGTGTGTGTGTGTGTATAGAGGGGGCTGTGTATATGTACAAAAAAAAGTCTACATTTAGCCTATAATAGTAATAATCCCCTCAGAACAGGGCATTACTGGCCAATAATGCCCTTGCTGGGTTAAAGTCCCTCGGCTTCGCCTCGGGCCTTCAACTCTTCCAGCCAGGGCATTATTGACCAGTAATGCCCTGTTCTTCGGGGATTACTTAAATAGAAGCACCAGACTACTCACTCACTAAACAGTGACTGAATTGGCTGCTTTGTAGAGTGTGGCTTATGTGTGATCTTTCTGTGTTATAGTAATTCTACTTCAAACAGTCAAACCCGAGCGGATTGTGTGATTTAAATGCAAATTGACATACAGTGTACGAAAAGAATACGTCGCTTACAAAAAATCTTTCATCTTATTGCCTTGTCAAATCACGCATTTTAACAAGGACAATCTCGCAGGCGTTAGTATAGGCCCTAAAGAGAGGACACCATGCAAAATGTAGAAACAAATCTTGTCATTTAAGACTGCTGACTTTTTTTTTTTACTTTTTGTTATGTTTTTCTTGGCAAGGGTTTCAGCTGGGACCAAAATATTTAATAAGTAATTGCAAATAGCATTGCATCTTTAGTGTACTCTTTCCCCCCAGTACTTTGATTTATTGTGTGATTGCTTCAGTGCACATGCTTCAAAACTTCTTATTATGTTGCCATTGGGTGCCATCGATGTCCACAATGCTTAGCAATGTCCACAATGTTAATTTGCCATTGGCTTTCAGGTAATAAAAAGCTACCTGTGCCCTTCAACTGATTAACAGAAAGCCAGTATTTACCTTGTCATTGTAGTTGCTTACCTGTCTATGAAGACTTAATTTGCAATGTTGACAGGGTAAATAGTTGATAATCATTGTGAATAAAGCTGTCATGGTTTAAGGGCATAGATAAAAGTGGGATGGGATACTGGATGGAAATAAATGTTTGTTTTAAGCCCTCTATTATCAGAGGGGCATACAACACATTGCAAAAGGGTTGATAGAATAGTCCTGAGTTCAACGAGTCAGACACCACTGACTCCATTAAAAGGCCAATGATGCTGTAAATTAGTGAGGCTGCCCTACAATGAATGGAGTTTAAAGTTGGTCTACGTATTTAACTATGTGACATTTGAAGGGGCCAGCAATGCTTTGAATGACTTAAATGCTGCTGTACATACAGCTGTGGTTCTCTGCAACATGGTCTGAAAGATGCAATATAGTCATGTTGAGACCTTTTATGACTTAACTTTACAGCGGTATATATTTTACATGTACTGGATTTTCAAGGAGTCCCATTTATCACCAAACACTGAAGATATTTAGGGGTAAGACTCAAATGTTGTAACGGTCGACTTCTCTTGGTGATTAGATAGAGCGTAGAAGAGGCATGAATGATCTACTCACAGTCAATGGGAATGAGTGAAGATTGAGTAGGACTTTTCTTTGTTTTGTTTCTAAATTGCCTGTAGTTTTATGGCATATTCTATTTAGGTCTCAGTCAGTTCCATTGTCTGTGTCTTGTTTTGATTAGTGAACGTTTGGAACCTTCAGCTAATTTACAAATTCACGTATAAATACTGTATATATGCCCCTCTTCATATTTCTACATGAAGTAACTTTAAATAGAGTATAAAGGGGATATGTATCAAAGTCTCCAATCTGCAAGAAGAGCACCAGACTCAAAAAATATTTATAATCAGTCTTTATGTACAGTATAACCCATATACCATACAAATGCATGTGCATGTGTCTTATTGTGCTCTGTTTCCTTCAGGATTATTGGCGATTGATGACTACTGAAATGAGATGCAGAAGCTTAAAGATGCAGTTACATTTATCAATACTTAGGCCGAGATCCACAAAGCCTGTTAAGTCATTTAATTTGGCATTAACCTAACTTACCATCACATTAAGACTAACAGTATATCTTTAATGCACAATCACATAACATTAAGCCATGGGCTTTTCCAGTAAAGAACACTGTTAACTATAACAACTGTTAGTGATGGTGGAAACCAAATGATATACAAATGAAGCATTATCATAGAATTGCCTATCCACTCAAGTCCATTAGTGTTAATGAGGGGACTTAACGTTACATTAAATAAGTCAAAGTTAAACTTGCCGCTACTACCATTCAGAACCTGAAATAGGGCTTTTGTAAGGTCTGAATAGGTGTAACAACAGAGTTAGGCATGATTTAACTAACATAGCATCTGGCTCAGAGTAATGCCAAGAATGCCAAGAAAATCCATTTCATGGGGGTATTGTCTGGGATATTTTGACTCCAGGGTATTACGGTGATCACATGCCTTCGATCTCCACCTGCTGGCCTGCAAGAAAGGGCTGGTTAAAACTCATACATAACATGCAACATATATATCTAAATCTCTAAGCTGAAAAACTAGAGAAAAAAATGGAGGCAAATGTAGCACCAAAGAAAACATTTCCAGGGATAGTAATGTAATTCTTATTATTTGCTAGATCTGCGACTTGTGCTATTTTTTTAAAATTATGTTGTATTTATTGAATCTAAAAAATTCCATAATTATTTCGCTATTTGATTGTAACTTGAAAAAAAAGACTACTGTAGTGATCTAAGGCTGCGTCCATAGAGTTGGGAGCAGTGCTGAACCGCGCTGACGCTGAGGCTCGCCTGCTGAAGCCTGTGCGATTTTATGTACATGCAGGCAAGCCAGCGGGCGCGATCGGGAGGCGGGGGGAGGCTGAGGGAGGCGGGGCAGTGACGTCGCTGGGCTAATCGCCCGCGACGCACCAACGTCACGGCGCCGTGACGTTGACGCTGCTTTGCGCTGATTGGATGTTTTCAGCCGACAGCGCGCTGAAAAACAGCTTGGCTGTCGGATGAAAAATCCAACTCCTCAGCACGCCTGCGGACGCTCACGTAAGCCCCCTCTAAAGACATCCTCATTGAGGATGCCGGGGCTCAGCGCGGAGCGTCCGCACGGCTCAGCGCGGCTTGTCCTTCTATGGACGTGGCCTAAGTTGCTGTGCTATGTTAAATGTATTTTTGAAATGAAACTTCTTTAGTGGCACCTGTGATGGGATAAAACTGGATAGATGGGGGGCGAAATGTGAAACGGAAGTGACGTCACATAATGGACGCCGTTCCACTCACATGTCCCCTGTCCCCTCCTAATCGCCGCCGCACCCCTCACCCTCCCACACACCCCACAACCAGTTGCTCACATGCGCCGGTGATAGCCGCCGCTCCTAACTGCCGGTGTTCCGCCGCCTGCTACCATGCCAAGCGGCTGGCAGCGGCGCCGTTCCCTGCCCGCTGCCATGCCGCGCGCAACGCATGCGCAGAAGCGGCTGGCAGCGGCGCCGTTCCCCGCCCGCTGCCATGCCGATGGACAGGAGGAGGGAGGCTGGCATCGGCGCCGCTCCTAACAGTCTGGGAATGGGGGGGGTTTGAGCACGCCGCCGGGGGGTGGGGAAGGGGGGAGCTTGAGCGGCCACGCATGCGCAGAAGCGGCTGGCAGCGGCGCCGTTCCCCGCCCGCTGCCATGCCGATGGACAGGAGGAGGGAGGCTGGTGCCGGCGCCGCTCCTAACAGCCTGGGAATGGGGCGGTTTGAGCGTGCCGCCGGGGGGTGGGGAAGGGGGGAGCTGGAGCGCGCCGCAGGGTTGTGGGGAAGGGGGGAGCTTGAGCACGCCGGAACCCCCCAGACCCCCACACACACACACTGACTGATCCCCCCAGACCCCATACACACTGACTGACCCCCCCAGACCCTCACACACACTGAATGACCCCCCCAGACCCCCACACACACACTGACTGATCCCCCCAGACCCCACACACACTGACTGACCCCCCATACCCTCACACACACTGAATGTCCCCCCCAGACCCCCACACACACACTGACTGATCCCCCCAGACCCCACACACACTGACTGACCCCCCCAGACCCTCACACACACTGAATGACCCCCCCAGACTTTCACACACACACTGACTGATCCCCCCAGACCCCACACACACTGACTGACCCCCCCAGACCCTCACACACACTGAATGACCCCCCAGACCCCCACACACACACTGACTGATCCCCCCAGACCCCACACACACTGACTGACCCCCCCAGATCCCCACACACACTGACTGACCCCCTCAGACCCCCACACACACTGACTGACCCCCCCCAGACCTCCACACACACTGACTGACCCCCCCCAGACCCCCACACACACTGACTGACCACCCCAGACCCCCACACACACTGACTGACCCCCCAGACCCCCACACACACTGACTGACCCTCCCAGACCCCCACACACACTGACTGACCCCCCCAGACCCCCACACACACTGACTGACCCACCCAGACCCCCACACACTGACTGACCCCCCCAGACCCCTACACACACTGACTGACCCCACCCAGACCTCCACACACACTGACTGACCCCCCCCCCAGACCCCCACACACACTGACTGACCCCCCCCAGACCCCCACACACACTGACTGACCCCCCCCCAGACCCCCACACACACTTACTGACCCCCCACACACACACACACCACCACACACACACACCCACACCCCCCCCCACACACACACACACACCCACACACACACACCCCCCCCCACACACACACACACCACCCCCCACACACACACACCACCCCCCACACATACACACCAACCACATCCCCCCCCACACACACACACCACCCACACCCCCCCACACACACCCCCCACACGCCCCCCCCACACACACACCACCACCCCTCACACACACCACCCCCGCCCACACACACACCACTCCCCCCCCCACACACACACCACCCCCGCCCACACACACACACACACACACCACCCCCCACACACACCCCACCCCACACACACACACACACACACACCACCCCCCCCACACACACACACACCAACCACATCCCCCCACACACACACACCACCCACACACACCACACACCACACCCCCCCACACACACACACCCCCACACATACCCCCCGCCCCCCCACACACACACCACACCCCCCCCACACACACACACACACCCCACACACACCACCCCCGCCCACACACACACACCACCCCCCCACACACACCCCCACACACACCACCACCCCCACACATACACCCCCCCACACACATACACCCCCCCACACACATACACCCCCCCACACATACACCCCCCCACACATACACCCCCCCACACATACACCCCCCCACACATACACACACACTGACATACATACACTGACTGACATACATACACTGACTGACATACATACACTGACTGACTGACAGACAGACAGACAGACAGACAGAGACATACATACATACATACACACACACTGACTGATACACATACACACACTGACTGACACACATACACACAAGGAATTCACACTTGTGCAAATAGCTAATACAGGGGATGTGTGCCGAGCACACGCATTATAAGTCAAATTTATTTGCATTTTGTCAATCAAATTGTATTTTGATTTTTAATTAAAACATCACCAATACAAATACAATTTATGTGACAAAAGTCAAAGAAGTTTCACTTACTATGCGCGTGCACCGCACACACTTTTTTTATTATTATTATGATTATTATTATTATTATGGCGTCCACTTTCCAAGAGGTAAAAGTAAAAGAAATTTGGACTAAATCCTTTTCTGGCAAAAGTGAGTGGTTCTGCACTGTTGTTGTAAAATTTATTGCGAAGATATTTAAAATTATATATCCAGTGATGTGTGTGTGTGTGTAGATAACTAGATACATTGAACACTTTTCTGTATTTGCAGCTTGGTGCAGTACCATTGCTCACTGTAAAAGTGGTTGTGTTTCCCTTGTATGGCAGTCGTGCTGTGAGCTTTTTTAAGCCATTTCATTAACAGACTGGCCTGCAACACTTGGCTCTGCCATTCGTTCTATACTCGCCTGACTGCAAACTTACGGGACTCGGGTACCCGGAAGTGGAAAGTTTTCACTGAGCAACAGCTTATCCCTGCGCGGGATATACAGCTCTAAAACTTACTCTGTCTCTTACCCTCTTGTATCAAGAACTAGGCAGCACAGACATATCTTTTTAGTCACCCGTTGAACTGCTTATACCTTATATGTAAATCTACACTTACTTTATGATGTATTGCTGGGATACATTTTATTCCTCACCTTTGGTGCGCTCTGTGTTTTTTCTTTTCCATTCGTTCTAGGCCTAGCTCTGAGGAGCTCATCTTTAGTTTCAATTCTACTTGATTAAAAGATGAATTAATCACCAACTCAACTCCATTTTACAACTGGCATAATGTGTCATCAACTGATTAACAAGTACGCAAACAAAATGCATCCATAGAAAAGATACATTGAAAGAACTGGAAAGTGTTTGTGAGTTGAAAAAAAAAATCTACAAATTAGAATATCGAACTCAAGGGAATTTTCCATAAGCTGGCATTCTTTTTCTTCCCCCTCCCCATCTCCTTTCACTTTCCCTTCCCCCTTGACTTCACCGTCTGGGCCCTACCTGTGGAGTACGGTCTGCCCGGCGTTACAGAGAGATGCACCCAGCAGGCAGATAGCGGAAGTTAGGCCCTACTTCTGGCAGAGCTTAACTCCTGGATTCGGGCAGCCTGAGTGGGCCCCACCTCTGTAGCCGGGTCCGGGACACAAGTCCCTGTGCCCCTGTCAGCGGCCCTGTTTGGAGTGATATACTATACTATTAGTTGCCAACTATCCACTTCTTCTGCCTTATCACTTTTAGTTTTAGGAATTTTTCACTCACATGTTACTTAGAACTTTCAAGTGCACTAATGATTTACCTGGTATGGCATGGGCCCTGGCACGCAGAGACTCTTATGACGTACCAGTTACCTCATGGAAACTTGCTTGTTTTTTAGGGGTTGTTTGGGTTGACCGCCGAAACAGAGCAGCCATCACCACTTCCTTTTCCGGCTCCCGGGGCTTTTGTGCATCATGTGATCACTCCTGGAGCTCTCACATACTGTACCATGGAAGTGAGAGGCATACCTCAAGCACTGTATAGGTTAATATATATAAGAAACATAAGCCGGCGCTTATAACTGATATGATGTAATGATTAAATGTGCAGCTCTAACCCAATGAAAACCAACAACCTCTAGGTTCTAGTGAATAATAATGAAGAACATTTTGGGGAGTGCTATTCACAGTGACTATGAACACAATTAAAGTGTTAGTGCAGTATTAGATTAAAGTGCAATAAACATACGTATTTTGTAATCACAATGTGACAAATTGGGCGCAAATAATAAGCAATGTGCAAAATCTTGCAAAACAATATTGTATACAAAGGTTGTGGGCGGCGGTGCACCTGCTGTTGGAAAAAATATGACCAATACTGCAAAAAGAACTAGGTGCAAAAATTTATTGAAGGCACGATTCAAAACAGTAAGAGAACACTCTTACGCGTTTCGCGTGGTCACCCACGCTTTATCAAAGAGGTCAGCAGTGAGTAACTTCATTATATTTGTTACTTCATTCATGTGATCATCCAGTTCCCAAAAACCACTTTGACTACCACATAAGATATACCTGTTGTAGGCTAGTGGAGTCTATGTGTAGTGGTGCTTTATGGGACATCAACATTTTGGATATTGGAGTCCTGAGTCTATAAAGCTGTTTTTGTTTGGAGGAATATGAAGATTTAAAAGGTATAATACTTTAAAACATGGACTTTTCCTGGTCAGCATCACTAGGGGTCATTCCTCTATTTTTTCCTGCTAAAACAATATTGTAGCAAAAGATGTTAAAAACATGAGTTACTTGTGCAAATATATATAATTTAAATTGCAATGTGCATATTATAGTGATATAAAATGGAAAAATAAAGAATAAAGATACACTGTGAAAGTGAGTGGTATCAAGATATAAGTGAATGGTGATATTTCAGTGATAATAAAACCATGAACACTCTGCTGCTCCTTTTTCTTTTCCGTCCAGTGGAACAGACAGATGTCTTCCCTCAGTTTCTCATGGGGCAGAAGAAAAAGAAAAAAATCCAATAGTGTGGAATATAGTACAAAGTTTATAGTGTGGTAGATACACAGCAGTTACACTCACATTTTGTATAAATCCTAAGTTCGATGTACAGGGATCTTTGGGGATTCTGAGTGTCCTGAGTTCTAGTCCACGATATTTCTTTGCCTTTTTTGCCCCCTCGTGAGCTGGGGGAATGCTGGGGAATGCCCGCAATTCACCCGGTGCTCACTTCCTTGTCCGTGATGTCACGAGGTCTCATCTCGCGAGATTTCAGCTGGCTGGAACGTCTGTGAGGACCTGTGTCTGTCTCCCTCTCCTCTGTATGCTGATGGGGCTCCAAAACTCTATGGGATAGCCCAATGCTACATCCAATGTGACAAAAATACACAGTGAAATACTTATATATTCTCTTGAAAAAGCGTCATTTATTTAAACCCTTTGGTCAAAGCATTACTGTACCTGCAAGCCACATCAAGGCATGACCAGTGAGCAGGCCTTAACACTACCTGATAAAATTCTCATTTAACTCTATTTGGAGGGTGAATGACCATATTGGGTCTGTCCAAACACAGGAACATGAAAAAGACCTGCTAACTTAAAAAGTGGGGAGGGGCGAGTTTAAACCCTGGGGGGAGGGGCCACTAACCTCCAAACAACTGATACTAGCTGCAAATTACATTAATAAACATACAATCCCAACAAGCTCAAGAAACCTCAAAACCCACCACTGTGTGTGTGTGTGTGTGTGTGTGTGTGTGTGTGTGTGTGTGTGTGTGTGTGTGTGTGTGTGTGTGTGTGTGTGTGTGTGTGTGTGTGTGTGTGTGTGTGTGTGTGTGTGTGTGTGTGTGTGTGTCAAAATGAATTGTTTTGCAAGATTTTGCACATTGCTTATTATTTGCACCTAATTTGTCACATTGTGATTACGCAATACATATGTTTATCGCACTTTAATCTAATACTGCACTAGCGCATTAATTGTGTTCATAGTCACTGTGAATAGCTCTCCCCCAAATTTTCTTCATTATTATACTGTATAGATTAAAGCAGTAATCCGCCCTAATTTTTTACCAGGTTTGGAAGCATTGGGTCCTCTGTGGCTGATCTGCTTAAGTTTCAGCTTCGGGGACGCCCAGTTCCCCAGATACAGTTTTCGCGACCAGTGTACTTACTGTTTTTTTTGTTCTGTTTTTGAAGTGAAACTTCTTTAGTGGCACCTCTGATGGGATAAAACTGGATAGATGGGGGGGCGAAATGTGAAACGGAAGTGACGTCACGTAATGGACGCCGCTCCGCTCACACGCCCCCCCCCTGTCACATATGGCGGCGGCGCCGGCTATAGCCGCCGGCACCGCTCCTAATCGCCGCCGCACCCCTCACCCTCCCACACACCCACACCTAGTTGTTCACATGCGGCGGCGATAGCCGCCGCTCCTAACTGCCACGGTGCCGCTGTTCCGCCGCCCGCTGCCATGCCGCGCGCCACGCATGCGCAGAAGTGGCTGGCAGCGGCGCCGTTCCCCGCCCACTGCCATGCCGCGCGCCACGCATGCGCAGAAGCGGCTGGCAGCGGCGCCTGGGAATAGGGTGGTTTGAGCGCGCCGCCGGGGGGGGGGGGAAGGGGGGAGCTTGAGCGCGCCGCCGGGTTGTGGGGAAGGGGGGAGCTTGAGCGCGCCGCCGGGTTGTTGGGAAGGGGGGAGCTTGAGCGCGCCGCCGGGGGGTGGGGAAGGGGGGAGCTTGAGCGCGCCGCCAGGGGGTGGGGGGGGGTATCTGCTCAGAAGACTCAGACTGAGCCCCCCGGGTCCGCAGCTCCGCCGGGGGTGGGGGGAGTCAGGAGAGAGGGGGCAGGACACAGACAGAGAGACATACGGTGTGTACACACAGAGAGATACACTTACACTGACAGACACGCACACACTGACAGACACGCACACACTGACAGACACGCACACACTGACATACACACATTGACTGACACACACATTGACTAACACATACACACAATGACACACACACACTTACTCTGACGCACACACACACACTGACACACACACACACACACACACACTTACTCTGACGCACGCACACACTCTGACGCACGCGCACACACTGACGCACGCACGCGCACACACTGACGCACGCACGTGCACACACTGACGCACGCACGCGCACACACTGATGCATGCACGCGCACACTCTGACACACGCACGCACACCCCAGTGATGTACCGAACACCGCCCCTGAATGATGTGCCTATTCCTTCCCCCCCACTGTGAGCTCCCCCACCCGCTCAACATTCATGATGCTGGTACTGCTGCCAATAAACACATACACACACACACTGACACATGCACACTTTGACGCACGCACACTTTGACGCACGCGCACGCACACTGACTGTCACACATACGCACACACACTGACTGACACACATACGCACGCACACTGACTGACACACACACATACACTCACTGACCGACACAGAGAGACATTCACACAACACAGAGAGAGAGAGACATACACTGACACACACACACACACACACACACAATGACCGACACAAATACACACACTGACCGGTACAGATACATACACTGACCGGCACAGATACATACACTGACTGACACACACACAAACAAACACATACATACTCACTGACTGACACACTGACACGTGTGCCGAGCACGCGCGTTATAAGTCAATTTCTGTGACAAAAGTCAAAGAAGTTTCACTTACTATGCGCGTGCACAGCACACACAGCTTTTTTATTTAATGTTGCAATTGTGGCTTTTTAATGGCCTGCACTAATGGCCTGCACTTTGGCTGCCACTGTGTTTCCCTAGAAAAAGGGAGCGAGGAATGTAAGTATTTGTGTAACCAAGGGGTCCCCAAAGCTGAAAAAAGAGCAATTCTGCTCCAGGAGGCCCCCAGTTCCAAGAATATTAATGTCCAAAAAAACAAGCAGCCACAATTGCTGCTGTAATGAGAAATCTAGCTATAAAATTCCCATACCTAAACTGAGAAAAATAACATGCCCTGATAAAATACAGACCTCATCTATTGTGGGATTGCTGAATTGCTAATCCACGAGTTAGGAAGAGATGGGTCAGAGGGTGATGGACAAGAGTCTTAATCATAATTTTCAGGGCGGGGACAGGAATGCAATTTTATTAACCCTTTTTGTTACTGAAGCAATATATTGAACTCCCTTTCTGTGTCAGCTAATGTGTAAACATCAATGGGAAGGGAGGTTTAAAGTGAGTCTGCCTCCACAGCATCCACAGGCTGCCAAGTGCAAGACACAGTTGGCTCATCAGCCTATTCATTTTGAGTTTAGATATAGGCTCCTGTCAGTGCATTATGCAACATATTTCTAGACCTGTCAAGTCTCTAATGTAGAAATGTGCGACCCTGCTGAGAATCGCTTCGCTGCGGCTTCAATTGAACTTCCCAAGAATATGAAAAAATGCACAAAAAAATTCCATCGGAAAGTTCTTGCAACGCAGCCCAAATTGTACAAAATTACTGTCACTTTTTTGTAAAGTAATTCAAATGAATCAAACATGCAATACCAATTGGGGAAGTTGTATCAAAGTGAAAAAGTGCTAATAAAAGTTTGTTTTGATACATTGCTCCGTTCTCTACTCGCGTTTGCATCAAATGTATCAAAGTGATGCTTACATTTCACGCAAATTGTTAGGAAGAAAAGTTTACGCCACCTCAGCCCTGGCGAATTTTATTGATGCAAATAACAAGATACAAAAGTGACGCAGGAAGACGCAGAACTTGCTACATGTCATTATAATCTGTGCTTCTTGTTACGCCTCCCTAACTCCTTCTATTGCCACTCCCCACATTGCAAGGTGATGCAAACGGCACTAAATTTGGAGCAAAAACCTTAATACAATGACGCAAAGAGATGCAAGATAAAAATTATACAATTTGTGTCAATATTGCTCCAAATTTGCTATGATTATATCACTCAGATTGGCTTTGAGATGAATTTGCAAGTTCTGTAACGCGTGCGGGAATGCGCACTCCTCTACTCTAATGTTAAGCGAGTCTCACTTAGTTTCAAACAGTCACTCATTTTTCGCATCCGTGGCCACATCATTTTAGTCACTGAAGTCAGTAGTTTTACATTAAAATGTCATTTTACGTGCACAATTATTGTGGACATGTGAGGATGAAGACAATTGGGGGGGTGTAACAGGGGACTTATCCCTATTCAGTAATGTTCCTTTAATCTAGCAGTGTGGTAGTTAATTACTAAACACCACCTGCCTGATTAGATTGTTTACAAAAAGCCTGCCTTTGAGACAGGAACTGACTCTCTTTAGCTCTGACTGAGAGCTGAACTTTGGAGACACCACAATGTCTTGAGTTCTGCCAGCCACACAGCAGAGCTGATTGCAAGACACCCAATAAGACTTCTAAACCTGGATGCTGATATTTTTCTGTGCACGCACGGGTGCGGTTCCAGGAGAGCAGAGAAGCTTACTCTACAGCTGATAAACAGATAAGACTTTCATTATTAAGAGACTGCTTATATCTGCTTATTTTCATGCTATGTGTTTGGGATGGGAGAAATGCTTAACTAATGGAGATGTGAACTAATTGCAAGGATTTCACTAGAAATACTCCCAAGTGAATGGAAGCTTTGTTCCCCCCTGTGTTTGGATAATTTCCTGATGAAAAGGAAAAGGCACAATAAAGCCTATTATAATTTCACATTATAAACGTCTCCAAATTGTGTACCTCGGTGAACGTCCGTCTACAGGGTGTATTCTCCTTATGTCAAAAAAATTTCATCCAATTTGCACTTAACCAGTTGGCAAGTAAGTCCATATTTACTAAAGAGTGCTAAGCTTTACAACCTCTAAATTCCCATTCTTTCTAATAGGATTTAGGTGTGCTAAAGTGACGCACCCTTTAGAGAATATGGGCCTAAGTGTTTTCAGAAGTAACTGAGGCTACTGTAACCGTGATGTACATGTAGAAAGCAATGTTTAAAAATATCTATTTATCTGTATACCATACCAAGTTAATACTTTAAATTAGAAATATAAAAATGAATGTAAAGTATACTGTAGGTATTGATCATTTTTATTTAACTTGTACGTTGCAGGCGGGAAGAATATTAGCCCCCCTATTAGACACCTGGGCACAAAAAGGAACACACCTGAGATACCTGGGATATCTGACCATTTAAGTAATTTAAATATCATTTGCATAGCCAAATGAGCATATATATCTCAAGTGCGCTCCTTTCTGTGCACAGGTACAGTATCTCGCCGTGTGTTTGGGATGGTATCAAGCAACTTGGGACTCTAGCAAAGGAGAGTCTCTCTCCTTTTCTCTCCCTTATCCACCCAAAAGCCCATATTTTTGGGTCTGGATGGAGAAACGCCGCCTTTAGGGAAGTGATACTTAACGCGAGTCATGTTATTTCAAACTAATGTAATGCAGTGCTACCTTAGCATGACATTAAGCCAGGGATCTCCAAACTCAGTCCTCAAGAGCTGCCAACAGGCCAGCTTTTATGGATATCCCTGTTTCAGCACAGGTGGCTCAATCAGTCTTTGACTGAGCCACTGTTAGAGCCACCTGTGTTGAAACAGGGATATCCATAAAAGCTGGCCTGTTGGCGGCTCTTGAGGACTGAGTATGGAAACCCCTGGCCTATGCTAATGAGATATATATATAAGAGCCGCTGTTTGTGCATAAGCTTTGTGTATATGCGTTGACCCCAGTGAGAATAGCGTCCATTAATAATTCTGATAACATCCCATTATTTTCACTGATTTAACAGAGCTTTGCGTATCTGGGCCTAATAGATTTGTTTCTACTTTTTCTTTTTGTTTGGTTTTGCCATGTGACCACACTTTTGCATGTTATATTGTATTATACTGTATATACTTTAGCAAACAAATGTTTACACCAAACCACAACACACTAATTTATTTCAGTAGTTCCATTTTTGTAACAACATCCAGTTTCTTGGTGTTCGCATTTCACCAAAATAAACATGGCCATGGACATATACAGTATGCATTCCTGCCACAGAACACTTTAGAATCCCTACGCTAGCTAAAGATAAGTAGTACTCTTCAACACACTATCTCCGCTCGGCTCATGACCTACAGTTCTCCTCCCTCGTTACTTCCTCATTCCCACATACAAGACTTCGCCAAGGCTGCACCCCAACTGTTGAACTCTTTACCCCACAACATCCGACTCTCCAATACCATTCACACTTTCTAAAGCTCGATTTAAAAAGGCATGTATATATATATATATGCAGCATTTGATTACCTTTATTGAAAACTAATAACCTAAGCTGCCAATCCATTCATTCTCCCGTGATTGAACCAAAGATCCTGATTTCCAAGGTTCACTAAGTGACTAAATTTCAGTTTCAATCAATTCTTCAGTAAGTGTAACTCAGCAGCTACAATGTATTCTTATATTACTAAGGTAAAATTATCTTTCGTTACAGTTTGCAGTTCAAACAGTTGGCAATATTGGCAACAAATTATCACAAACAAGGAATGCGTTACAAAGATCTTGCACTGCTGGGGAGGTGGCTAAAACCTGCTATAGAAATCAAAGGTTGCTTAGTATATTAGAACTCATTAAAAATGTCATTAAGAGTCCATTTTTTTTTTAAATGTAGTAAGTATTATCTAATAATATAGAAATAATTTTTGTAAAAAAAAAAAAACACATATTGAATGAACTGCTCCTTTAAAATCCACCTCTCTAAAGAGGCCTACCTAGCACCTTGCTCCCCGTGTCATCACTCTCCCATTTCTTTTAGATTGTAAGCTTCTCAGAACAGCAACCAAATTACTTGTTTTTTTTTTTTCATTATCTTTTAAGTTGTTTGTATTTTATGTTTTGTTCTTGACTTTACCTACACATTGTACTGCGTTGTGGAATATGTAGGCGCCATATAAATAAAAGATGCTAATACTAATAATACATTGTGTCCAGAATAAGGGGTGTGCGAGGATGGGATTCTCTTTTGAGAATAAACCCCCCAGACTGATGGAGTGCATCCTGTTGGTAATGACTTTTGGAGGTATAGAGGTATCTATATTTATATCCTGTAATAAAAGCACACGTCTATCCTGTAGTGGTTGATTGAGGGAAAACATATTTAATTTTGTTATCAGTTCAAAGTTCCAATGGACCTGATTTACTTATCATATCGAGCATGATACTTATTATTTGGCATGCTTTCATGTTGCGTGATGAAAACATCAAAATAAAGGGCTTTTGTGTTTCTGGATGAAGCCCCAGCCATACAGTGAAAAAGATTTGGGAATTGCAATAAGAGTCACCCATGTAACACCTCTTCTGGCAATGTTAATGTTTGACCATTGACCATGGCAAAAATACATAGAATACAGTAATAGTATTGTGCACAAATACAAATGAGCAAAATTCTATTATTGGAGGGGCTAACAAAAGTAGTACCTCGTTTCCATCGAACACAGCAAAGGGAGCAAATGTTTTTGAACAGATTCCCTAATTACATAGTTACATAGTTACATACAGTAGTAGATGAGGTTGAAAAAAGACATAGGTCCATCAAGTTCAACCTGTGCTAAATTTAGACAACAGATACTTTATCCTATATCTAAACTTACTTATTGATCCAGAGGAAGGCAAACAAAAAACCCCATTAAGGGGAAAAATTAATTCCTTCCTGACTCCAAGAATTGGCAATCGGATTAATCCCTGGATCAACATCCTTCCCATGTATACTTATTTGGTATATCCCTGTATACCTTTCCCATCTAAAAAGATGTTCAAATTGAACAGGATTGCCTTATAAAGAAACAAAGTTGTGGTACTCCATACCTGTGAATATTACCACATCTATCACTTTGCTAAAATATTATCTAGATTTTCTTTTGACACATAGACAGTTACAGAAACTCCAGACCGATATGAATCCTTTGTAATATACCCATTTATCCGTTACTCTGATTGTTTTGGTGTAGAGTTGTACATGTTTTACAATCATTGTGTTATTTATCTTGCAGGTGTTCTACTTGTCCTGGCACTGGCAGAGGAACAGATATTTGCTGCCAAGGAGCAGCCTCCTCCCACTTTGTTTCTCCCAGAACGTGGTAGTATGGCAATCTCACACACAGCAATGGGTATGCCAAGTCACAGTGTTGGTCCTGTTCAAATGTCTACAAAGTCTGGCACTCTGCTCTCTGCAAAATCTACAGAGAAAACAAATAGTCTGTCTCATTTACAAAGTGGTGATGTTGACTACAGTGACAGGCTGGAAAAAACACTTTTAAATAATCAGGGTATTACGCATTCAGGAAATATATACACTAAGAGGACAATATTTCAGAATGTCACAGGTGACTTCGTGGACTCTACAGAACCTTACCTCAAAACAGAGCTTCATTCAAGCGTCCCTGTGAGAACTGCAGCAGCTGTTGATCATAGTAGTACTGTGCTCACATTTCTTAAAGACTCGTTCCTCCGTGGTGGCACATTGCAGGATTTTACACAAAAGGAGCAAGCAGATGGTTCACCCACCCCTGTAAATGGTACGTCAAGCAACCCTGAAGCTGTGTCAGTGCCTTTTAAACCCCATCATTATAAACTATGGGACGTGTTAAGCCGAAACGGCTCCTTGGTCTCCATTAGGCCAGGAAAGAATGGAACTTCCTCATCAATTACAAGAGTAGCATTATCACCCATATCTGTGCAGACTCCCTTTGATGCTAAGAGCCCTACACTTATACCAGGGAGCTCCAGTGGTACCATTATCAAGCCACATACCATAGCAAACAGTGCTACCATATTGGATATAATTCCATCAACAGGTGCCACCACCATGGATTCCATGTCCATCTCCACAACTGGATCCACAGCGACTGGAAATTTCCTTAACAGGCTGGTTCCTGCTGGAACATGGAAACCCGGGGTACCTGGAAATCTCTCCCATGTCACAGAAGAGGACAGTCAACCTCAACACAGGGAGACCATATGTCTCAGCAAAATGGATATCGCTTGGATTTTTTTGGCTATCAGCGTGCCAATATCCTCGTGTTGTAAGTATCTTTAATTATTACTATCATAATGTAATTACCAAGCTGCCAACATACAGTATTTAGAATGTTACATTAGCAAAAGAGGGCTTTTGCATGGTATAGGATAGAAATAGGGATATTTTAACTCTATAAAAGAGGGCTAATATCAATAAAATACCAATACAATAATGAGTACTGTGTACGCAACCAAATCATTAGACAAATTACAATAATAGAAACAATAATCAATTTAGAAGAAGTAATTCAGGAAGAAAGTAAATACTGCATCTACCAATCAGAAACAACAGTTACGTTGTTATAAAATCAGACACTGAGTTTCAACCGCAACCTACACACAGAAAACATAGATTGGAGGAGAGAAAGAAAAATATGCTCACACATGAAATTTTGGAAATGAGGGAGCTGTACCAAACTACAAACCCCAAAGTAATCATTCAAACTAAGCACATCCAGATATTTTTTTTTAGGGAAGAACCCTCTGCCATTTACGGAACAGGGATCTTGGATAGATATCCAGAGACAGGGGAGTAAAAGGTCCACCACACCAGGAGAGGAACGACAGGTGGCAGAGGGAAACACATGAAAAGTTAATATTTTTTATCTTTTTAATAACTGTGTGGGACAGCGATGAGGACGAAATTGGCCCCATCATATGCTAACCTATACTATTTATGGGTTCCTGGGAGGACCAATATATTTGGGCACATAATAAATATGTAAGGAATCTAATCTGCTACAAACGCTAAATTGATTGTATAATTTTCATCCGGGAAGGAGATATGGAGAGCCTCTTGGATGTACTAAATCCCTTTATAATAAAACTCTTGGCCTGCAATTTACTTCTACCATGAGTACTGAGAGACAGGGAGTTCCTATATATTGAACTTTTTCACAGCAGTAAGATGATTCACACTAGGAACTTCAGTAAAACGGTTGATTGCACTGGGTATTTGGATGCCACAAGCAAACATTATCCAAAATGGGTTCAAAATAGACCCTATGGGCAGTTTCAGAGATTACGACGGTATGGTTCCAGGGATATCGACTTTGAAGAACAGTCAGATTTATTTAAACAGAGATATTTAGACAGGAACTATGACTCAAGGTTGGTCACAGCATAGAGCAGCCACAAACAATACAAAAGAGCTCCTTCTGGCTGATAGAAAGAGAACACAAAAGTTAGTGACAAGGCATTTAATCATAGTACTTCTTTTATTACTAAATATAATGGAGCGGGAGGTAATACGAGAAAGGTCTGGAGAATTTCTACAGAAGGATTTTTATTTAGGTAACATTTTACCCCCAAATCCCCACATCCTTTTTAGAAAAAGTAAGAACCTCAAAAATATCCTGTCGAGAAAGATTCCTAGGGTTGTAGAAAATAAAAATGCATGGCTACCGGAAAAACCATTGGGTTGTTTTCGTTGTGCAAATGGGAGATTCCGCGTGTAATCACCTACACAGGACAAATAATAAAATCGTCACTTCAAAAGCCACAGGAGAAACATTTCAAATATAACAATGGGCAATAAATGGATGAAAGGGACAGTGAGACACTGTCTCATCCATTTATTGCCCGGTCTGTTTATTCCTTCTCTGCATCATCTGCCCCAGATGGATATAACTTGTTTTTCTTTTTTTTACATCTGTTTTAATCTCATGGAATCTCTGTAAATCAGCATTGCTGACCTGAGGAAGAGAGAGAACTCTCGCAAGCTTGTCTTATTATATCTATTGTTAGTCCAAATAAAAAAAAGGTATCACCTAATGCTGAAGTACTTATTTAGTCTGCACTATCGCAACTGGACTAACACGGTTATTCCTACTTCGGACATAAGAGCAACATTGAGGAGGGTTTCCTGCAACATGGCCTGTCTAGGCATTTGGTTGACATTCGTAAGGGAGACAACAAATCTCAAGAGTAAGGGTGTTGAGGCAGTTATGCCAGAGAAACGTGGGGGAGATAGTTAATAAATGACGTTGCAGAGAGACCATTTGGATCCATAAGCTGCGGACTCTATCCCTCAAGATCTAAATGTAGACAAATATCTTGCTGCATTTCTAAAAACAATGTTTCACTTTATTTCAACAGGGAATGGGTTATTTTTTGTTGAATACCTAATAATTACCATACAGTATATACAGCAACCTAATTGACAGAAAGATAAACAAAATCAATGTTTACAATTCAATACTATGGTGCATACATGTGTGTGCATTTGGCAACACACAGTTGATACGTCTCTCCATACAGGAGTATTATATTGATTATTGCTACTTTTGTGATACTTTTTTTATTTTTAACTTGCTTTAATAAAAAATACCCACTATTTTAATAAGTTTGTACCTATTAAAATATTAGTATTTGTGAATAGTGCTCCCTTTTATATATTATATTAGACATTTGAGATATTTTTATATACTTGTATATTAGAGAGAGTTTGGAATGTACACTCATTGTTTTTAGCATTTGCTGGTAACCCTGAAGGTTTACGTTTTGGTTATTTCATCTGGGACAACAAAAAGTCCTAAGGCGGTCCTGAGTATCTACCCTTGTTGAAGCGGAGGGAATCTTTGTGAAACTTCATGTAGTGACATCAATGCAGCCGCTCTGCACTATGAGCGGGGGGCAGAGGTAGGAGAGCTCTGCACTGTGAGCGGGGGGGCAGAGGTAGGAGAGCTCTGCACTGTGAGCGGGGGGGCAGAGGTAGGAGAGCTCTGCACTGTGAGCGGGGGAGCAGAGGTAGGAGAGCTCTGCACTATGAGCGGGGGAGCAGAGGTAGGAGAGCTCTGCACTGTGAGCGGGGGAGCAGAGGTAGGAGAGCTCTGCACTGTGAGCGGGGGAGCAGAGGTAGGAGAGCTCTGCACTATGAGCGGGGGAGCAGAGGTAGGAGATCTCTGCAATGTGAGCGGGGGAGCAGAGGTAGGAGAGCTCTGCAATGTGAGCGGGGGAGCAGAGGTAGGAGAGCTCTGCACTGGGAGTGGGGGAGCAGAGGTAGGAGAGCTCTGCACTGTGAGCACAGGGCGGGGGAGGAGAGGTAGGAGATCTCTGCAATGTGAGCGGGGGAGCAGAGGTAGGAGAGCTCTGCACTGTGAGCGGGGGAGCAGAGGTAGGAGATCTCTGCAATGTGAGCGGGGGAGCAGAGGTAGGAGAGCTCTGCACTGGGAGCGGGGGAGCAGAGGTAGGAGAGCTCTGCACTATGAGCGGGGGAGCAGAGGTAGGAGATCTCTGCAATGTGAGCGGGGGAGCAGAGGTAGGAGAGCTCTGCACTATGAGCGGGGGAGCAGAGGTAGGAGAGCTCTGCACTGTGAGCGGGGGAGCAGAGGTAGGAGAACTCTGCACTGTGAGCGGGGGAGCAGAGGTAGGAGAGCTCTGCACTATGAGCGGGGGAGCAGAGGTAGGAGAGCTCTGCACTGTGAGCGGGGGAGCAGAGGTAGGAGAGCTCTGCACTGTGAGCGGGGGAGCAGAGGTAGGAGAACTCTGCACTGTGAGCGGGGGAGCAGAGGTAGGAGAGCTCTGCACTGTGAGCGGGGGAGCAGAGGTAGGAGATCTCTGCACTGGGAGCACAGAGCGGGGGAGGAGAGGTAGGAGAGCTCTGCACTGTGAGCACTGGGAGGGGGAGCAGAGGTAGGAGAGCTCTGCACTGTGAGCGGGGGAGCAGAGGTAGGAGAGCTCTGCACTGTGAGCACAGGGCGGGGGAGGAGAGGTAGGAGATCTCTGCAATGTGAGCGGGGGAGCAGAGGTAGGAGAGCTCTGCACTGTGAGCGGGGGAGCAGAGGTAGGAGATCTCTGCAATGTGAGCGGGGGAGCAGAGGTAGGAGATCTCTGCAATGTGAGCGGGGGAGCAGAGGTAGGAGAGCTCTGCACTATGAGCGGGGGAGCAGAGGTAGGAGATCTCTGCAATGTGAGCGGGGGAGCAGAGGTAGGAGATCTCTGCACTGTGAGCAGGGGAGCAGAGGCAGGAGATCTCTGCACTGTGAGCAGGGGAGCAGAGGTAGGAGATCTCTGCACTGTGAGCGGGGGAGCAGAGGTAGGAGAGCTCTGCACTGTGAGCGGGGGAGCAGAGGTAGGAGAGCTCTGCAATGTGAGCGGGGGAGCAGAGGTAGGAGAGCTCTGCACTGTGAGCGGGGGAGCAGAGGTAGGAGAGCTCTGCACTGTGAGCGGGGGAGCAGAGGTAGGAGAGCTCTGCACTATGAGCGGGGGAGCAGAGGTAGGAGATCTCTGCAATGTGAGCGGGGGAGCAGAGGTAGGAGAGCTCTGCAATGTGAGCGGGGGAGCAGAGGTAGGAGAGCTCTGCAATGTGAGCGGGGGAGCAGAGGTAGGAGAGCTCTGCACTATGAGCGGGGGAGCAGAGGTAGGAGATCTCTGCAATGTGAGCGGGGGAGCAGAGGTAGGAGAGCTCTGCACTGTGAGCGGGGGAGCAGAGGTAGGAGAGCTCTGCACTTTGAGCACTGGGAGGGGGAGCAGAGGTAGGAGATCTCTGCACTGTGAGCAGGGGAGCAGAGGCAGGAGATCTCTGCACTGTGAGCGGGGGAGCAGAGGCAGGAGATCTCTGCACTGTGAGCGGGGGAGCAGAGGTAGGAGAGCTCTGCACTGTGAGCGGGGGAGCAGAGGTAGGAGAGCTCTGCACTGTGAGCACAGGGCGGGGGAGGAGAGGTAGGAGAGCTCTGCACTGTGGGCACAGGGGGAGAGCGAGGGAGCAGAGTAAGTCCTCGGCCAGGGTTCCTGCTGACGTGCGGAGGCGCGCTGAGGCTCAGGGAAAGCGGGTGCTTTCCCTGGCCTTAGACAGCGCGCCGTCCGGGGGCGTGTCGGCGGGCGGGCCAGTGACGTCACGGAGCTGGTTTGCCCTCATTGGACGAACCGCTCACGTGACCGGCCCTGCTGAAATTGAAATTTCTGCTAAGACCTACGCTTCCGCGCGCTTGCGGAAGCATGGGCGAGCCCCTACTAAAGCCGCTCTCATTGCGGCTGTAGGGGCTCACAGGTAAGTACAAGCGCGCCTCAGCACGGCGCGCTGACCATGCCCGAGGCCTTAGGAGAGCTCTGCACTGTGGGATTTTATCACAGAGCCAGCAACTCTGGGGTTAGTTTGTAGTTTGTTCCACTGTCCGCCGTGTATCCTGATATCCACACCTGTGACGCTATTACGTGTGACGTGTGCCAGTGCAAAGTGCCTGCATTGGAGCCCTGGACAGCCTGAAACAGGAATGTCCGCTGAGTTTGAAGTGGGGGCCCAGAAGGACATTCACTGAGTGGATCGTTTGGATATCTGAGTGGTAACATGTACCCAAAACATGCCCTGCCTAACTAATTGATTTTTTCTGTATGTGCATATTATACCATAAATTATTATTTAATTAGAATTACACATTTATACACTATGAGAGGTTGTGCACTGTCTCTTTTTTCTTTTCAAGTTACTATTATAGACAATTGTCATGGGTGCTATCTAGTCAGTCTAACTAAGCTTTTAATTCTAATGTGCTGCATGGAAACTACTTTATGGAGCTCATACAGTATTTCATGCGCAATTACTTTGCTTAACTTTGAAAACAAAACACTGGTTCTTCAAAACAGGGAAAGGATTACTTTTTTGTTCAGACCCTCACCAATTAAAAATTTTCACATACATCCAATTCTGTTGCAGATAATATAATCATAATCGTACAGTATGTACATACCATCTGTGGAAAATTGTACAGCTGCAATATAGTGGGGGAGATGTATGAACGAAAAGAGAGCCCACATAGAAGCTTGTTTTTCTGCTTATGTTTGCGTCTAATGTCTGAAGGTATTTCTTACATCTGATGCAAATTGTTGGCGAATTTTTGGGAAGCAAATACAAGATACAAAGGTGACTCACAAAGACGCAAAGTTTGCTACATCTCATTATAATCTGTGCTTCATGTAATTGTCATTCCCCAAAGCCAAGATGAAAATTGCGCAATTTGGGTCAATTTTGCTCCAAATTTGCTATGATACATCACCCCCATTGTATATATTTGGCCTAACTGCTATTACATTGCTTCTGTTCTTCACATAACCCAGGAGAAAGAGGAAGCGCAGAGACAGATCAACAGGGCCGTCATGAATACTGTCAGTTCCCTTCTGCGACGGTCTGCACCAGAGTCCCATTAATTTTGGCTTCTAATCAGAGGAAGATTATTATTATCGTTTATTTGTAAAGCGCCAACATATTCCGCAGCGCGGTACAATGCGGTTATAGAGATTTGATCGTTACATAAACAGAATTACATACAAATAAGGAGAAACATGCACAAACCGATACAAAGAGGTCATGAGATCCCTGCTCATGAGAGCTTACACTCGAGATGTCTACTTAGGCCAGATATTATAGTGTGGGGTGATTTTCTTTTTTAATACACAGTCTGACTAAATGGAATTTTACAACAACCATCCTGAATTTCAGATCATGGCCTCAATGGACATTTGGGTCAAGAGTACACAGGTGGTCACTAAAGGAAGCGTTATACTTGTATGAAGAGTAAATTAGTGTGTGTATCACTGCATGAAGGTATATGAGTGCTTAATTAATTTTGTGTGTGATTGAGTGTCTACTGTAGGTACGTGTGTACGTGTGTATTTGTGATGTCATTATTCAAGGATTAGATTGAGTATATAATGGCATGTGTGCCCAAATGTGTCTGTGATTGCCAGGGTGCCACAACTACGGGTTTCACCCGGAGACTACGGGTTTTGGCTGTAAACCTCCGGGTGGTAGCAACCTTGGGGGGCGGTGGCAACATCCCCCGGCATCTCCCCCCAGCAACTACTGGCAATATGGCATGTGCGGCGTCAAATGAGCACGTGGCGACCCGTTGTCATGGCAACGCAGCATCATTTGACGCCGCGCAGCCATATGGAAGAGAGTTGCAGGGGGAAGATACCGGGATGATGCCAGAGGTAAGTGCTATATTTTGTATTTTTTTAAATCTCCGGGTTGGCCTTCAGTCGAAGGAAGCAACCCTGGTGATTGCATGAATCCCAAGATATATCTGTGATTCCATATGTGCTTGAGTGTGTGTTATTACATAACACCCCGGCTGTTTGTGTAATTGTATTTGTGACTGCGTATCTCTGTTTGGACGTGAGCCTAAAGCTGTGTGTGTATCATTCACCATACGTTTATGATTGCATTGTCTCACTGATTGAAGCAACTGATTTGGAGGAGTCTGCTGCCACCTACAGGCACTGCACTTATTACTGCATAATATTTATGAATGTACAGTAATTAAATCGTGTTAATCTGCTCGGAGATACTAGGTGTGCAACACTTCCAGTTATTTCTCTTTGTTGGTAATCATGTGCCTTTCATAAAGTTGTGAGTGATAAAGGTGGCAGAGCCATGAATTAATGGCCACCCACCATGACCATCTCTAAATACTAAAAAAAAAGGGCCTTACATTCTACATTATGTGGGGAGATATCTTATTCAGCTGATTAATGTTTTAGTTTTGCCATGTATTCGTTAAATTCAACACCATTGAAATATTTGAAACAAAAAGACAGCTTTAAACTCTTCATCTTATGTGTGGTGTGTGTATATATGTACAGTAGATGTATGGATCTATACTGTATCTATCCAGATATCCATTGCATTGTTTGTACCCCAAAATATATTTAAACCTGACATGTACAGTACAGTGGTAAGAAACACATAACTCTAAACTTAATCTATGTGCAAAAGTGTTCACTATTTCTGTCTCTTTGTAATTATTGTTAATATAAAAAGCTTGTAATCTTATTGTACACACATGCTTTAGTAAGTAAACAATACATACCATATCATGGTAAGTCTGACAAACATATCCTACATTCACTTTACTCACTCAAAAACATTCTACAGTTTATACTGTAACATGTAAATGACACATTTTTAGTTGCATATCTATGTTTCTGACTTTTCTATAAATATTAATATAAATCTTTCTAGGACATGTCTAACTATTTCAATGGAAAGTGTTAAGTACCATACCCAAACAATTTATTAGAGTACCACTTAAGACCTGCCTTTGTCATTATAGGCAATTCACAGAAATAACATTATGAGAATCTTGGTCTGACTGATTAACAGCTACTTTTGGTGTGATCTATTTATCGTATCCTAATTTTCCTGTGCTAACATTACTGGAGTTTCGAGGATCTGTGATGGTATACTAATGGTTATTAGTATCTGATTTGTGTATGAGTAAGCCTAATGTCTGTCAAAAGTTATTTATACACTATTGTCAAGGGGAGACTCCTGGAGCAGGTAGGACCTCGGTGGCTGGAACAGCGGGGAGCAAGCCATGATTGTTTGGTTCACAACCAGGGTTCGGTGGCAGGTAGCAAGCAGGATCGTCAGAGTCATAGGCAGGGGTCAAAAACAGGAAGGCAGGAGCAGGGCAGGGGAGCAGGAACTGAGACCAGGGAGCAGGGACTGGGACCAGGGATCAGGGAACAAATGGAGACAAGCCAAATCATAGGCAAGGGACTTTAATAAGTACCGGACTCAATACAGGACAGGAACATAAGTAGAAACATGGGCATGGGAGTCTGGACACAAAACAAAGGCAAGGGAGGAACAGGAAGCAGGAAACTATAAGGACAGAGGACAGGAGCAACCAGAGGAGACAGACAGAAAACAGCAGCACATCCGGTGGACAGAGAAAGGAACTATGGCTGGGAGCAGGATGTATAGGAGACCCGGACATTACTCCCCCCTCTAAAGAGCATTCTCCGGACGATCCTCCAGGCTCTTCCCGGAGACCTTGATGAAAGGCAGACTCAGGGTGACCTACCTCTTGTGGTTTTTGACAGGCAAAATACTTGTCCCCACCACGACGGCGCAAGAACCAGTAGCCGGTACATCGGGTGTTGCAATGAACTTCCTGATGTGTGCGTTTAATTTAATCGCAGGGGCATGGACATCAGGAACATGGGCATCAGGAACAGGTGCATCAGGCTCTCCATACGAGTCAGTGGGGACATTGAGTTCACTTTCCATGGTCTCTTTTTGTGACCGACGTATCTTTTTTAGTTTTGGAATCGCTTTCTCCAACTTCATCTTTTCAGACTTCAATTTAGCACTAAATGTCTTTTCCTTGTAACCCTTGCTCAGGTCTTGCAAAGCCACTGCCAGATTGCTTTTCAATTCTGTCTGATGTCCAGAATCTGTTTCTACTGTACCAGTCTCCTGCCATTTCATGGTATCACTTAATGCAGCGGTGCGCAAATTGTGGGGCGCGACCCCCAGGGGGGGCGCGAGACTGCCGGTGGGGGGGCGCGGGGTTTACAGAGGCCCCGCGCGCTTCCCGAAGGCACTTAAATTAAGTGCCCGGGGAGCTGCAGGGCCTCTGTAAACCATACTTACCCGTGACTCCGGCGGCTTCCTTCTTGCGTCGCCATGGCAACGCGGCGTCAAAATGACGCCACGAGGTCATGTGACGTCACGTTGCTATGGCAACGTGACGTCATGACGCCGGAGGGCGGGTCAATGGTGGTATGGGGGGGCGCGGAAGAGAGGGGACCGCCGGCAGGGGGGCGCAGGGAAAAAAGTTTGCGCCCCCCTGACTTAATGAGCATTTAAGATCAGCTATTTGAGTTTTCAGTTTTTGAAGCTGTCCTTCTGCATTTTTTTTCCCATTCAATGTAGTTGCCAGAAACATGGCAGTTTTCACCAGCTCCCACGGAATCCCGTGATATCTTTCTTTCACGTTGCAGTAATGTATTCAGATGGAAACACCGCTGAATAACCAGTGATGCTTTTTTCATCGTGCAATAGCCGTGATATCTCTGCTTCATTCTAGTCAATAAGTAGAAAAATAAGGCAGTGCACTGCCCAAAGTAACAGAAGGAGGCTCACAGTTTTAAGCAACAAAAAATAGATCTATTACATAAAAAGTGGACAAAAAGGTCCCCCCCTAGGCCACAGCAGGGGTCCACCAACTAGTTTCAGGCAAAAATGCCCAACATTTTTGCCTGAAACTAGTTGGTGGACCCCTGCTGTGGCCTAGGGGGGGACCCTTTTGTCCACTTTTTATGTAATAAATCTATTTTTTGTTGCTTAAAACCGTGAGCCTCCTTCTGTTACTTTGGGCAGTGCACTGCCTTATTTTTCTACTTGTTCCTGCCATCACCTGGGAGATTGCATGCCTATGAAGATTCTGAGATTGGATACTCCAGGAGAAACTGAGTGAGTTCACTTTGTGGGTCGCTGTACCCCTTTTTTCTCTGATATATGGGACATTGGTCTGTACTATTTATTTATGGTGCCGCTGGCATTAGGTACTAGTCCCCTAACCCTATTAGGGCTTCGTTATGCTATATTCTTACATTGAAGGAGTTTATCCTAAACCTCAGTTTATTATGCCAAACAGGACTTGTTTTTTTGATGCACTGACTTTCTACACAACCTCATTCTAGTCAATGACTGAATTTTGATGGCAGCTGCTTTCATAACAAGGAATCTGGTTCGGACCACATGGACGCGGTAGACTGACTTGATCAGGAATTGCACTTTGTCGTAATCTGCTTATTCTTTGCAGCATCTTGTGGAAAGTAAACTGAAGCACTGAGACAGCATAGCATATGCACTTATAGGAACTCTCAACTTGTTTGGTTAGGACGCAGGATCTATATCTGGACTGAATCACGCAAGCAGCTTTCTTTGTATTCCTATAGCGTCTTTGTTGCTGAACCCTTCTAACTTTTGACTGCAGTACAATCACACATTGTTTCAGATATTCATGCCGTCTCCAGCTTACTTGACATGATCACCATGTCACTCTCCAACTGATGTTTTTCTTTTTCCTGTAATACGCATTTATGAATTGCTTTGGACAAACACTTTTGTAGTGCAGCCTTGGCATCTTGCTCTTTATCTAGTCGTCCATAGAGGCAATCAATCTCTTTCCCTGTGGATTGAAGTGCCTGAGTTAAGGCATCTTTACCTTGGTTAAGGGCATCCTCTTTCTTTTCCACTACTCCTGGAATGATTCTGCTAGTCACCTTAGGCAGCAGCATATCTCTGTCCCTTTCTAACGCAGGCTTTCCTGGTGTTGAAGGGTCATCCTTAATTCCTCCTGCAACTTCCACTATAATTGAACATCCACCCTTCTTCTTTCTCTTTGCCTTGAGAAACTCTGAAGAATCAGTGGTACTGTGTTCACATTTATTGCTCAAGACTGTTTTCAAAGTGGAAGTCATAGCTTCAAACATAGGGGAAACCAAACTTCCCAAGAAACCAGTAAAGAGGAAATGTGTCTTTAAAGCAGAAGCATTAGAATGATCATCAGAAATATTAAGCACAACAGGGAGACAAAAGTAGAAGAGCTGACCTTTAGATTTGAGACCTTAGCATCAGTCACAGAAATATCACAAATTGCAGGGGAAATCATAGACAGAAACTTGCAGTTACATCTGAAACTTTTTAGAATCAAGCATAGGAACATCACAGATTGTTAGAAACTAAAGATAGATAAACTTGCAGTTACATTTGAAACTTTTTGAATCAGGCATAAGAATATCACAGATTACAGTGAAATCATGGCATATAGCAAAAAAACAATGGGAGTACTCTTATTTTTAAAATGGGAACCCTCTGAACAGCAGTGGTCCAACCAGGGAAAGCAGAAAATCAAGGTAACTCCGTCTGTTTTAGAAACACAAGTATATGAGTCTGAAGTTGTAACACCGTGTACTGCAGGGAAATACAAGCTGATCTTTGGGAAAGGGAATATGAGGGTCAGAAGGGGTTAAACCAGGCTCTGCAAAAAATCTCAAAGAAAAGTTCACTGTTCTAGCCTCAGCAGAAACGTTTTGAACACAATAAATCTTCCCTATCTGTACAGGGGGTGCAATGGGGGATTTGCTTTAGGAAAACTAAAAAAAAAACCTTTTCAGAAATTCCCACAAAAAAAGAAAAAGGGAACTCACCTCCGGGGTAAAAATTAGGAAATAACAAACCCTGCAGAAAAACTTGAAGCAAGCACTTTAGGAATCCACAATTTCCAAACACCAAGAGAGTACATATCTTCAACCCAATGCAAACGGGAGGTGTCTGCTGAAGCAGGCAGGTGATGAATCTGTTCCAGTGAGGTCCAGGAGTGGCCTTTGTTTTCTGTCAAGGGGAGACTCCTGGAGCAGGTAGGACCTCGGTTGCCGGAACAGCGGGGAGCAGGCAAAGATTGTTGTGGTCACAAGCAGGGTTTGGTGGCAGGTAGCAAGCAGGATCGTCGGGGTCACAGCCAGGGTTTGGTGGCAGGCTGCAGGCAGGATCATTGGGTCCAGGCAGGGTTCGGCAACAAGAAGGCAGGAGCAGGGTCGGAGAACAGGAACTGAGACCAGGGATCAGGGATTGAGACCAGGTATCAAACTAGGACAAGCCAAATCATAGACAAGGGCCTTTAATAAGTACCGGACTCAATACAGAACAGGAACATAAGCAGAAACATGAGCATGGGAGTCTGGAAACAAAACAAAGGCAAGGGAGGAACAGGAAGCAGGAAACTATAAGGACAGAGGACAGGAGCAACCAGAGGAGACAGACAGACAGAGGAATCCCAGAGCAGACAGAAAACAGCAGCACACCCGGTGGACAGAGAAAGGAATTATGGCTGGGAGCAGCATGTCTAGGATTGCGGTGCACAAACTGGAGGGCGCGGGCTGTGTCAGAGGTCCCGCGCTCTCCCCCCCCCAGGCATTTAAATTACATGCCGGTGGACCGCGCGAGGACTCTGCAACTAACTTACCGGGATTCTGCCGGCTTCAGCAGGCATGACCATGGCAACGCGGCGTCATGTGATATCACGGTTGCCATGGTAATGTGATGTCAAATGACGCCGCGGGTCACATGACATCACATGAAATGATGACGCGTGAGGTTAAGAGGAGGGCACACCAGGGAGGATGTTAAGCAGGGGGGCTCAGCAAAAAAAGTTTGTGTGCCCCTGGTCTAAGAGACCCAGACAGCTATTTTACTGGTTAACTCGAGGTTATCGTTATGTTAATCTCCTTAGTGGATTGCCTAAAGCTGCGCTTATAGTGCCGGCGATGTCGCCTGAAAACAAAAGCATTGCCGCCGTTGCTTATAGTAAGCGCGACGCGACCAAAAATTTGAAAGCCGATAAGATTTGATTTTTCAGAGGCTGTCGCCACATGTGACAGCCTCTGAGCCAATCAATGACCAGGTCGCCAGCGCCGTCGCCGAAAGTTAAATTATAACTTTCGCGGGTGGCGACGGGTGACTTCACCCGTCGTGTCGCTGTCGCCCGCACTATAAGCGCGGCCTAACAGAGCTTTGTTGATCTGCCCCTTAGAGCTCTGTATCTGTGTGTTAAATTGAATTAAATAACAACTTGTAAAATGTGGTTACATTTTAATCCTAGGCTATATGATTTAAGATACCATCAAGTTATAATTCATCTCTTTTGCCACTTGGACAACATGACAACATTAAAAATCATGCCTATACCAACACAGGGTAGAGAGAGTGAACCTGTAACTATAGCAACATGATTAAATGTGAAATAATGGAGGAGAAAATAGAAACCTATGAGTCAGATCCGCAGCAGCACATTCATTTAATCAGTTCTGCTGATGTCAGAAAACAAGGCACGTGCTGAGCATACATGAGAAAGAAACGTCAGCAGAACCCAGAGAGGAAAAGATTGCCCTGGGCTTGGCACCATTAAATAGTCGTTTTAAAAAGTAATTCTTGTATAGTGCTGAGGATGTATGCAGTGCTCTGCATGCTGCACAATATACTGGGACAGTAAATGCCGTCCCAAATTTGTGGCTGCGTGCTCAGTAAGCGGTATACAGTATATGATTCCACCAATCTTAAGAATAAAAGGGGATTTTTTATTATTTTTTTAAACCTCAGTGTCTCAATGTTTTGGTAAACACGTTAAATTCCTGGTGTTGGTTTGTTCCCCTAAATAATTTTTATATGTAGGCCCCAAATTCAGTTTGCAGTGAAGACATTTTTCCCACGCTGCAGAAGATTGCAACTCCATTAAAATGACTGTCAATACTTTACTATCCAATAAGGTAGCCATGCTGGGGTGGATAGTAGGGCTTTTGACAGTTAGTCTAGAGAGGGGGGGCATAGGCAGGGGGATGGGTGGTGGGGGTAGTTGCCCAAGAAAGGTTGGTTTGGCTCCTGGGGGGGCATGGTGGTAGGGGTTAACCCCGTGTTTGCCTTAGCAGTTAGTCACTACTAGCCACTAAGGGGGTCCAAGGGGGTAATGAGTGCATTTTTGTGTGTGTATTAACCCCTTTGATGCCAGTGTAATACCTAGGTAGCATAGGCATCAAAGGGGTTAATGTTATTTCTACCGTAGGTAATGTAATAGTAGATATTACAGAAGTCTATGGTAGAAATATCAATAATGTGGTTGTGATTCAGTAATAAATGCATTATTAACGGTTGCGTTAAGTCTAACGTCGCGACTAAGGGTAAAATATTGCACCGGTAAATTATTACCACATTCATGATGACTTCTGTCATAAAATTGAGGTAACAAGACGCCGTATTTTTTTTTTTTTTACTGAGTGCGATAGTAACTCATTTTTTACAGAGTATGATGTATCTCGGCCTTAATGAGTTTGAACCGAGACAGATCGTATTACCATCAGGTCCTATTTATGGGTTTTTTAAAGTTCGTTTCTAAACATGGTGAGCTGAAACTTGGAGGGATTTGATTTCCTAACACTACAGCCTTTTGTGTTATATCAGTGTGTGATCAACAAGATTTTTGACAGACAACGTTCCCTCTCTGTCACTGGTATCTGTATTGACTTTCTAACAAGGACAGGATGCGATAAGGGCTAAGGAACAACAGCAGCTACTGTAAATATTTGTTTTAGGCTTGGTTACATTTGTTTAAGGAGACCAATTAGATTGTTACATTATGTTTTTACAAAATGTTGTTTTGTGTTCAGCTACACAGCACTGCCCCCTCTAAATGCAGGATCAAAGAGAAAATTGAACTAATGGCAGTGATACATTTAATAGATTAAAACGAGGCGAGTAATGCCTTAAACATAGAAAAGTATTTTCTAATATTTTTTATTCAATAGCTTGTGGTACCTACAGTATTAGCGGACCAACACTAGAGTTCTTCATAGATTAAATGACAGTATAGTCACAGTGCCTTGGAAACCTTTCTTCTTGAAGCGCACAGTGGCAGCACAGTTAGGCTGCATCCATACAGGGGCAGACCACGCAGACGCATCCGCATGCTGAGCGATCAAACTGCCAAAAGGCAGTGATCGCGTTTATACAGCGTGCGGGCGCGTGCACGCGGAAGCGGGAGGGGGCGCGCGATGCACATGAAATCAGTCAAAACTGATTTCCTGCGCGATAGGTCGGTCACGTGAGAGGTTTGCCCAATAAGAGCGAACCAGCTCCATGACATCACTGGCCTGCCCATAGACACGCCCCCGGACGGCGCGCGTACTAAGGCCAGGGAAAGCACCTGCTTTCCCTCAGCCTCCGCACGGCTGCAGTGTCTATGGACGCAGCCTGAGTAGGAAACATACTGTATTCATCCTAAAGTGGAGTAGGGATTAAAGCTGCAGTTGAGTCTTTTTTTTTTTTTTTTTACTTCAATAGTTTCATCTGGGCAATCTCTAATTACCTAAAGAACTGCATAGCTGCCGGTCAATTCGTTCTCCGTCTATTGATCGGCAAAGTTTGGCGACATCTTTAAATATGGGGAATATAAATCGTTGCTATAGGAACAAGCATGCTTGTTAAAATAGAATACAAGAAAATTGGTCTTTCAAAGTTGTTTTTTTTAAAACAGAAAATGCTAAAAGTATCTTTTCTTTCTACAGAACTGATTTATTAAAAAAAACATACATGCAGGATATTGCATGAACTGCAGCTTTAAGATCCACTCTGTAGAGTTTTCAAGTGTAGTCGTGAGAAGATTAGTATACATTAGCACAGGGGGGCGCAAGCTTTTTTTCCTGCGCCTCCTCTGCCTTTCCACATCCGGTGGTGCACCCCCCCTTACTTTGCGTGGCGTCAAATGACGCAGCGGGGTCATGTGACATCACGTGACCCACAACGTCATTTGACGCGTGTGACGTCACATGACAACCCTGCGTCATTTGATGCCGCATTGCCATGGACACGAGTCCTGACGCCGGCAGAGACACGTTTAGAGTTGCAGGGACCTCACGCGATCCCCCGGCATTTAAATGAAATGCCTTGGGGGAAGAGCATGGGTCTCTGCAATGCTGCACCTCCCCCCCCCCCAGAAAAATCACCCTCCCTCACCCCCCGGTGTGTGCGCCCCCCACTTTGCGCACTGCTGCATTAGCAGAATGTAAGTATGCTACAGTAGGTGTCAGAAGTGGATGGAGAGCAGAGTTATGAAGAGGCTGTTAGTCCACTTCCTGCTCGTAGTTTAGTTTACAGAAGCTGTGGGCATAAGGGTCTAATTCAATGAACACCAAATGGGCCATCGGCTGAAAATACCTGTTGGCTTGAATGGGGCATGCTCCGCCTTTCACAGCATGATCGGCCCCTTCAGGCACTCATACTGAATTAGGAAAAAATGAGGGTGCAAGTTAATTATAATAATAGTTTAAAAAAACAAAACAATAACTCCTACTGCATTGGTGAAACTGGTTGCAGGGAATATATGCAAGTATAATAAATAACACTTGAGCAACTCTTGAAAGTGTGAAGGTGTCCTTTCTCCCAGACCTTCCAATTGGTTCCAAATATTGTAAAACACTCCAGATCAGGGGTGCAACCAAAAACAAGTTAATCGAGTGACAGACATTGTGCAATATCTAAAGGATAACTGCCGGTATTCTGGATCCAGGCTCACTTGTAGCATGTGAGAAGATCCATGTAGCATAAACTCATCCCCTTTTTAAAGCACACAAAGTCCTTCTATTTTCTTCAACTTTATTGAGTGGGGTTAACATAAATATAAAAGCACTTGCATGTAGTTTGTGGTAGGATACTTCTCACAAGAGACATTTCCTAAGTGGCTTTTTTTATCAGGGGAAGGTAAAAAGGAATCCCTTTCTAAGGGAGCAGTGGAAAATGTGTCTACTCACTTTGTCTGCTGATGGTAAGAGAGAGCACACTTTCCTTTCCAGACAGGAACAAGCCAAGGGGCATAACAATATACAGAGAAGGGCAGGGGGGTGGGGAGTTGCCTAAACCAATCTCAAACTATGAGCATTGGGAGGTTGCCAGGGCAACAGACTAGTGGCTTGCAGAAAAGGTGAAATGTAACAACTATGTTGCAATTTACACAGCAGCACAGGTTGCTTAGAACAGGGGAAAACATGAAACTTTCCCTGGGGAGAGCTGGCAGCCTGGGAGCAGAAAAAATACATAGAGAATAAACAATCCTGTTCCAGGACAATAACAATGTAGATGGTGTATATTGTTGTCTAAACATATGCACTTACATGTACAACGTGCAGTAAGTACTGCATGAGCCTTGATATATAGGAAGAGGAAACATATAGATGCATTTCACTAGACAACTGGCTTCCTAAGGAGTCTAGTTATCTGGCAAAACTCGTTGGGCATTTTTTTCTGCAACCCATGCATTTAAAACAGCATTGGAAAGGGCAAGAAAAGCTATCTTGAAGTAAAAAATGAATTGCAAAAGAAAGAGATCAGTGCGGACTGCTGGTTTAATGAAACGTACTATACTGACTACTGTATGTTCTTGGTGAGGAGATAGAGGCTTGTACAGTAATGCTACGTGTTCAGTATATAACCCCAGAACACTCACTGCCTGGTGTTTAACACCACAGGCAATAGAAATGCTATATATTCTTGTGGTTGTATCCATCCAGTATTTTTTGTTCATATATTGGTATAGTATAAATATAAATATCTATATGCACCAGAATATTACATAAAATGCACATCTCAAATCTGCTAACCCATCATCTCTCTTCTGTGCCTCTCTTTTCAGCAGTCTTACTGACTGTGTGCTGCATGAGACGGAAGAAGAAGACCTCCAACCCAGAGAATAACCTGAGCTACTGGAATAATGCAATAACAATGGACTACTTCAACAAGCATGCAGTGGAATTGCCTCGAGAGATTCAATCTCTGGAAACCTCAGAGGTAATGTATCTTCACTAATGAACGCAGAAACACACATAGCTCTTCAGAAGAGGTTTCCAGACCTCTCTAGCAGTGAGTTGTATTAAATTGAATAATCATGTTACCTTTCTTTGAGTGTGCAGGGCCAATTCTAATGATTTTTTA
The DNA here is from genome assembly GCF_040206685.1 of Ascaphus truei. Lineage (NCBI taxonomy): Eukaryota > Metazoa > Chordata > Amphibia > Anura > Ascaphidae > Ascaphus > Ascaphus truei. The sequence continues at coordinate 377,439,718 of NC_134484.1, read as the reverse complement.
AAGATGATGAATGAGAATATTTAAATACTTACTAGTACAGAAAACAATTGCCAAAGGCTATAAGGCAATAAGCATTGTTTCTACTCATTATATGATGCATATTTGTGTCTATTTTTCCACATATTGTTTAAGATTTGATGGAAATCTACGAAAATTGATGCAGCATTGCTGTGTAAATCAAAGCAAAGTGTAATTGAACAAATATGTTATAGATTGCACTGGCTTAGCATTTGCCTCCCCACAGGCATTTGATAAATGATTCACTTAGTACGCAGCAGCAACTGTGGTAGTTTGATTTACAAAAATAGCATGACCAATTCATACAATGCAGTCTACTGACAGTAGCACTGACAGTATATAGATAGCTTGCTGCTTCCACGACTGAGGCCCTTTAAGAGAAGTATGTGCTTAGCATTACTCAAGAAATACAACAAACATAAATACAATTAATACAGTCCTAATATAAATTGGCTCCAGAGGGGATAAAACGCACATTACTTTGCAATAACATATTGCAAGAGGTATTTTCATATCACAGCTGTGGTTTTTTTTTTTTTTTAGCAAACCTGAGCGGAATTAACAGATGAATAAATAAAGCATTAATCACAATTATATCTATGTGTTCATTGTTCTTTATTTGTACAGTATATAGCAATTGATTATAAACTAGTTTAAATTCATCCACAGAAGAGGTACAAAAATATGTTTAACTTTCAGAATTTCAGCTCGATTGTGTGCATTTCAGATAGAAATTCCTGCAGTTCAGCGAAGGAGTAAAACTATTGATAATTAGTTGAGCAAAGATAAATCATGTAGCTTGCTTATGGAGAGTCTGCAATTCTGATCATTCCTTTAACATACTCCTTTACCCCTGACTTTTTTTGACAGACCTGGTAAGTGAGTTACCTGAGCAGGTTATAGTGCAACATCGCCATAACAGTTAGCAAAGGCCAAATTGTTAACAAGACATTAGCTAATATTCTGTTATTCGCCACTTTTGCCGTGTCAAAGTTCTTTTGAATAGAAAATAGACTTATTTTAAAAAGCCACAACATGACATTGTATTTTTCTTACTAGAATGAGTTCATATAGTAGAATCACAGATTTGGTAGGTAGAGAATGTCAAATAACCTTCATGTTCTGTTCTCTCTTCACAATGAATGCATTCATTCATGAGTGCATGAATCCACAATGAAATTGAAAACCCTACGTGTGTTGCCACATTCCCATGTTGTTCTTGCATTGTGTCGCCATTGTTTCTGGACTTTTTGTTTTCCTTAGAATATTATCTGTATCTGTGTTTTTCATAACGCGTGTTAAATTGAACACAAAATGCTACTGCACCTACTAGTCCATTTTATTTTTGTTAAAATAGACTTCCATTAATGAACATAAATTAAAAAAGGGGAGGGATTTAAATCGTAATTTATGTGTGCTAATATATATATATATATATATATATATATATATATATATATATATATATATATATATATATATATATATATATATATATATATATATATATATATATATATATATATATATATATATATATATATATATAGTCTATAGACCTGACAGGATATTCAATACAGTTTATAGGAATTTTAAGCATAAATCCCTTCTAAAAAAAACAAACCAACTAATTTTGGGTGAAAAAGTCTCAAGGAGATAATATGACTCTCAAAATCAATAGAGCCACGTCTGATTTTTTTATGTTGATCTCTTCTTGGTGCCTGTCCCTGTTGCCTTCTACCAAATGGTAACGGAGCAGCACATACAGTTACTCACAGAATAAGTCACCAATCCAGGTGCTCCAAAACTGTGGGACAACATTCATTTATGTCCTAATACTGGCTGGCACCAAAACACTGGCTATACTGGAAACAATGAAACAATGCTGTATATCTGGTGGTTCATACTGTAATCTAAGGCCGGGTTCCACCAAGTGTTAACTGCCATTGACTTAAATGGCTGCATCGGCGCTCAGTGAATCACCATCTAAGTGTATCTTACTTTCTAACCCACAGTATCAATAAATCAAAATTACCTCCCTCACAGTACAGTAGTTAATACTTAATTGGTGTTTGGAGGGAGTTAAGTCACAAGACACAAACAACAATGGCCTCCATTTTCTTACCAATTTAGAGCTTTAACATATGCAGTCCTACTCAATATTGCAGAAGCGTGTCCAGTAATGGAGCCAAAAACTGATTTCACACAGAGCTACATATTTTTGCTGCACCTTGTATGTGTATTTAACATGTGATAGCATTATAACATTTCTATTCTTTCCATAGGACCATCTCTCTGAGCCTCGCTCTCCGGCCAACGGTGACTACAGAAACAGTGGAATGGTTCTCGTCAACCCCTTCTGTCAGGAAACACTCTTTGCTGGACATGAACAAATTTCAGAAATTTGATTGTCACTGCGTCTGGATATTTGCAGTCCTGCATTTGTCTTTGGTTCTAAATTATAAACAGTGTTGCTTAACAAAACCATTTAGATACAGGAACTGAATTTAAATAAAGTTACAAAGCCTTGGTAGCATCATTTAGAATTGACATAACAATCAGTTAATAGGCCCCTGAATAGTCATTTCAATCATTGAAAGTTTCTCTATAATTTCAGCTCTGAGTTGACATCGCAGTCCCAAAAAACACATCCGACTTGCAGACCTGGATAAATATATACATATATATATATAAATATTATAAATATGCTTTGTGTAATCCCTCAATGAATAAAAATGTTTTCAGCTTGTTTTTCCTAAGAATTGTCAACATCTTTTTACAATTGTGGTAAAACTTTACAGGATAAAATGTGGCTTTATAAATAAAGTTATTTATATGTAAAAAAAAAAAAATAAGTGTTTTACTGTATGTTGCTCTTAATAAGGGTTATGTGACCTGTTTTTAATTGTGACATAGGATGTTTTTATTATTTTCATTTTAAAACAAATGTAGGTACAACACTGCCTGCAATTAATGCAAAGCATTATACTAGCCATACTGGTCCTGTAACCAACTCTAATGTTGTGTAAGTCATTGTGCCTTTTACAGGGCTTTCAGATGACATTGAAATTGAGTGTGGGCTTCAAAGCTCATAAAGAAGTTACATTCATGAAAAAAATAATATGTTGTAGGTTATTACTACATATACAAATAAATAAAAGACAAAGGGGCAGATTTCACAAAGCGCAAAAAACAGGCTTAAATTTATCAAAGACTTATTACCATCAGTATCATTTTGATTATATTTTCTTTGATATATCTGGTACAGTTGTTGTGCCATTTTTTGCCCAGTTTCACATCTAGAGCACTCATTGTCGTTTTTAACAATCTGGCAACGGATTTCCGATTGCTCTCTGTCTTTGAAAAAAAAATATCAGAAGTGGCGGATTGGCCTTTTTGAGACTGATCCGTGGACCAAAGATACTGGCCCATCTGAGGCAGATTGAAATCCGTAAAGATAAGTTGCCCATCTCTACTCTTCATCCTCTCAGCACAGACTCATTTCCATCAACGTTCAGGTATGCTCATGAAACACCTATCCTCAAGAAACCTTCTCTTGATATCACTTCCCCTTCCAACTACCACCCTACCGCCCTTCTGCCATTGGAATTTAAACTTCTTGAATGACTCATTTAATTCAACTTTTTATTTAACTTAAACTTGATACACTTCAGTCTGGATTCCATCCTAACCACTCTGCCATACTGAGACTGCCCTAAAAAAAAGTCACCAATAATCTCCTCAAAGCAAAATCTCAAGGGCAGTTCTCTCAACTCATTCTACTGGACCTTTCTGCTGCATTTGATAGTGTTGAATACCCTCCCTTCTATTTGGTCTGCATGAAACTGCCCTCTCATGGTTTACTTCTTACTTATCTGACCTGAACAGAATACTGGTATCTAACACATCCAGATGGAGGCAGAGAGCCAGAAAGTCCCCAGTTTACATGCACTCACTAGGGTGATATATAGTATCTGCACATTTGCAAGAAAGATAATGGATGATAGCAAATATATTAAATTCTCGTGTGACAAGAGGTACCACAGACTGACTCTTTGCTTCGCCCGCTGGCTCACTGCTTCCCATGGTAGAGACCCAGGGGCTTATTATGCCGCTGTTCTTCTCCGGTCAGCCCTGAGGATTAGTACACTCCTCGTTTAGATCTACACCTCTACTCTTCTTTACGCACATCTGGTCCCTGCAGCACTACTAGTTCAATTGCGACAATAGCATATTATGTCACAGTACAATATCAACCCATCTTCCTAAGTCCAGCACCCATTGTGTCCCTATATCGTAATAATTCTAGCCACTATACTTGGCTGTATTGGAAATTTTACTTACTTGAACTCTGTTACACCGCCCCTTGTCATTGTCTGGCAGTGAATCAATTACATTTCTAAGGCTGGGGCCATGGTGTCGCAGACCGTGCTGGGCGATCAGATTGCCTTAAGGCAGTGATCGCATCCATACGGCGTGCAGGCACGCAGAAGCGGGAGGAGGCACGCGTTGCACAATAAATCAGTTGAAACTGATTTCTTGGCGCGACAGGCCGGTCACGTGAGCGGTTCACCCAATGAGGGTGAACCAGCTCCGTGACGCCCCAAGGCATGCCCCCAGGCACTCCCCCCACGGCCCGTCCACCATGGCCAGGGAAAGCACTCTGCGCAGGCAAAGGTACCATGGCCCCAGCCTTACTCGGCTCCTTACTCTGTATGTTTAAGAGGCATCTGTAGAGGCTGCGTGCACATCCCGTGACAAAGTGTGTAACCGCGAAATTGCTGCAGGGACGCACGCCTGCACACTGAGACTGCACTGAGTACTGCAGTACCTTCTGTGCTTCCATCTCTGCTCAGGCATTTAAACACGAACCGTTAATACCACGGTTCTGTGACGCACGCCTGTACACTGAGGCATTTACTGCACTGCTCAGGTGTGATATCGTAAACCGTTATTAGCACTGCACTTATATTGACTCGCATATAGATTTATTATAGTGTGGCCATGGATTTTCTCTGAATTTCCCTTCCCTCTAGTAGGCTCATTATTGCATTGGTCTCTAGTTCCCTACAGCCAGGCTAATCCTTTTGGAGGGCATCCTGACCCCCTCCCCTGGGGTATACACCTGCACGCTGAAGCATTTATTGCAGTCTCAACCATTTATCTGCTGCCGTCTCCACTTGGGTGTGAACTACAAACCGTTATTACCATGGTATTTCACTTACTCTCATATAGTGTTGTAGTGTGGCCGTGGCATGGGGGAGTTTCCCTGAAATTCCCTTCCTGCTAGTAGGCTGAATGCCACCAACATTGGTTTCCGGTCCACCACAATCAGGCTAACCCTAACGGAGGGCTTCGAGACCCCCCCCCCCCCATCTCCTGGTTTTCTTCTCCCACCTATAATTTGTGATACTACAAAACCTGGGTACGTTATTTAATCAGGGCTATTACCCCTATTCTCTACAACACATTCTAGAACTTCGTACATCAGGCTTCTCTGGGGCTGACTACTGTCCATTACTTGGCTGTTACTACCACCAGGGCACATAGGACTCACTACATGTCATACTACTATTATTTCAATTGCATTATGACCCCATTGTATCTACAAGTTCACCAGGGACTAATTAACCAGGGAACGGTCACCTGACCAGTTCTGCAGCCTCTTGCCTATTATATAAGGATCATTATACCAGTAAACTACACAGAGCACCCTACTAGCGCTGGCCACCCCAAATAGAGCGCTATGTCTGTCTACATCTTGGATTCTCGGTGGCTTCATTAAGCAGTTCTATCCCTAGCTATGTCTAAACGACTGAATGTGTATCAACCGTGTTTCCTTAGGGTGGCAACAGTTAACCACACCATCAGAGGCAATCCTCCTTTGTATGTATGTAAAGAATTTATATCTTTATTGAGATAGCACCATTAATGTGCATAGCTCTTCACAGCAGACATACACATGACAATCATATAAATAACAAATAATACAAATAACACGTAATGGGAAGAAGTGCTTCAGACATAGAACTGACACTTAAGAAAAGGGGTGTCTGTCCTGAAGAGCTTGCAAATCAATCTAATTTGTAAGTAGGAAGAATGTACCCTAGACCAGTGGTGCGCAAACTGGGGGGCGTGCCCCCTTGGGGAGGTGCAAGATTATTTAGGGGGGGAGCCGGCTGCACCTTGATAAAGGGCATTTTTTGCCTGAAACTAGTTGGTGGACCCCTGCTGCGACCTAGGGGGGACTCTTTTGTCCACTTTTTATGTAATAAATTTTTTAGTTGCTAAAAACCGTGAGCCTCCTTCTGTTACTTTGGGCAGTGCACTGCCTTATTTTTCTACTAGAAATTTCATGGATGAAAAGGGGGGCTCAGCATAAAAAGTTTGCTCACCCCTGCCCTAGACAGTGTGCTTGTGCTTGTGCTACTAGGTGTATAATAGTGCCTCCAACAGTAATGTAGAAGGAGGGAGTAGTGCCAGGTTTGGGAGGAAATTTGAGGGGCTCCGTTTTGGACATGTTACGTTTAAGTTGGCAGAGGACCATCCAGAATTATATAGCAGCGGGATATTCAGAAACTTTGGTCTGTACAGCAGGTGTAAGGTCAGGGGTTGAAAAGTAAATTTGTGTGTCATCAGCATAGAGGTGATATTTTAACCCAAGAGATGTGATTAGGTCACCTAGAGAGTGTGTAAAGAGACAAGAGAAGAGGTCCCAGGACAGAGCCCTGGGGTACGCTCACAGAGTGATCGATAGAGGAGAAGCTGTTGGCAAAAAAGACACTGAAAATACGATGGGAGAGGTAAGAGGAGATCCAGGATAGAGCTTTGTTACCGATACCAAGAGTGTGGAGAATTTGAAAGAAAAGAGGGTGGTCCACTGTATCAAATGCTGTAGAGAAGTCAAGTAATATGAGCAGAGTGTATTGACCTTTGGCTATGGCAGCATGTAGGTCATTCGTTATTTTAGAGAGGGCTATATCAGTGGAGTGATCAGTGCGGAAGCCAAATTGTAGAGGCGCTAAGAGAAAATAGGTGGTGAGAAAATAGAGCAAGTGAGAGAATACAAGACATTCAAGGAGTTTAGAAGCAAAAGGCAGGATGGAGACAGGACGATAGTTAGAAAGACAAGTAGGGTCAAGCCTGCTGTTTTTGAGTAATGTTATAACTGTTGCATGTTTGAAGGAGGATACAAAGGTACCAGAGTAGAGGGAGGAGTTAAAAATATGTGTGAGCGTAGGAATTACAGTAGGAGCAAGAGATTTTAGGGTGTGGGAGGGAATGCGGTGAACAGGGCAGGTCGTAGAGGGAGAAGAGGAGATCAGCAATGATACAACCTCTGGGTTAGTGGAAAAAGTCGAGGAAGGCAGGAGGAGAGTTAGGAAAAGGTGTAAGATGGTAGGAGGATACAGAGGTGATGTCCTGATGTATGGATCCCCCCTTTTCCTTGAAATAGTCAGCAAAGTCCTGAGGTGAGATGGAGGAAGAAAAACAGGCAGCATAGAGTGATCTGAGTAGGGAGCCAAAGACAGATAAGAGTCGGAGTGGGTTAGACTTGTGCGTGTTGATTAGTGAACAAAAGTAGGTTTGTTTAGCCTGAGAGAGGGCAGAGTTTCAACAGGATAGCATAAATTTGTAGTGAAGGAAGTCTGCGAGAGTTTCCACCAGAGGCATTCAGAGGAACAAGTGCCGGAACGCAGCATGCACGTGTAGAAATGAAGCCAAGGTCTGGGGTCAGAAGGGCGAGAACGCCAGAGAAAGCAGGGCATGTCAATAAAGAGAGGAGGATAGGGAAAAGTTGTAGTCCCTGACCTGGTTTTCAGGGTCTGGAGCAGAGTTGAGAGAGGAGAGGGTGGAGTGTAAAGTGGAATCAAAAGCTGGTCGGTTAAGAGAGTTCAGGTCTCTGCGGAACCAAGGAGTAGATGGAGGTGGAGAAGAGAAGAAGAGAAAATGAGATGAGATGATGGTCAGAGAGAGGAATGGGGAAAATGGAGAAATCAGAGAGAGAAAAGTTTTTAGTGAAAACCAGGTCTAGATAGTGGCCATCCTTGTGGGTGCTAACTGCAGTTCACTGTTGAAGACCAAAAGAAGAGGTTAGAGAGACAAAGTGGGAAGCCCAAGAGAGAGAGGGGTCATCAAATGGCAGTTGAAGTCTCCAAAGGAGAAGAAAAGGGGAGTCGGAGGAGAGAAAGGAGAGACAGGATTCAAAGTGAGAGAGAAAGACAAAATGGGGATGAGTAGAGGTACATGGGCAATAGATGACTGCCACGTGGATAGGGAGACAAGAGAAAAAGAGAGGAATAGGAAGAGTTCGGAAACAGCAGATTGAGGAGAGGAGGATCCCCACGCCTCCACCATTGCCATCAGAACATGGAGTGTGAGAGAAAGAAAGGCCACCATAAGAGAGGGCAGCTTCCAGTACAGAGTCAGAGTCAGACTGAGTTAGACTGAGTTAGCCAAGTCTCAGTTATAGCATAGTGGAGCAGAGAGTGAGAGGAAAATAAGTCATGCACAGAGAGGAACTTGTTGGAAAGGGAGCGAGCATTCCAAAAGGCATAGTAAAAAGGGAGAGGAGGGAGGTTGTGTGATGGTGCTATTCGCAAATCAGTAGGTGGACCCGCGGGGCTGATGTAGGGATGCAGATAAACCACAACCAAGGGACAGAGCCCTGTAAGAGTATCCGTAGTCGATATGAAAGCGGAGGTCAGGGCAGGCGGAAGGCAGCGAGGTCGGGGTCATGGTCCGGGGTCAGCAACAGGAATTCAAAACAGGCAAGAGGGTAAGGCGCAACTGTAAAGACCGATAGGAGCTGCAAACACACAGAACTTTGCTCGGCGACTCCCTATGGTAACTGCAGCCTTACAAAGCAGGCTGCCTGTACCCAAAATGGCCACAGAGAGCAGAAAGGGCAGGAGAGACAGAAAACCTGGACCGTAGTGAAAACCCAACATGGATCAAGCTGAATCCTTACAGATTGACAGTGGGTGGGTATGAGGTTGGAGGGGTTGGCACCAGAAGGAGTGGAAATTGCATATGGAAAGCGAGGACGAAAGCATACAGAAATAAGGCAGGGACCAGGAATGGGAGAGATATCCCCAGAAGCAAGGAGGAGAAGCATGGATAGAAAGAGAATGTGCAGAGATAATTTGTAGGGGTGTGTTTTAGTGCAGGGTGTATAGCTGTGTAGTGTCAGACAGCGCAGGTAGGAGAGGTCATGTGGACTGAGAAGTAGCGATGGAAGGAGTGATGGAGATATATGAATAGCGTTAGAGACATAAAAAGGCTGGTAGAAAGAAATGCGTATTTTTTAAAGAAGTGAGGTCAGAGCAAAAATAAATAGTAGAGGCAGCATGGCAGCAATAGTTCAGTGCTGAGATGTGCGGTCTGTGATAGATAATGTCCTACTTTTCAGCGTAGTTCAAATTCAAGAATTAGGGCCAGTAGGTATTGTGTTGTCCAGTTGTACACACCTGTTGAACTCCCTGTTAAACTCCACACTGCTTGCCACTTAAAAAAGGGGCCAATTTAAAGATGGGATGCTGCTACTCTTGCAGGTGTTGCTTCCCTAGTCTCTCTAGTTATATAGGTCTACCAAGTCACATGACTGAATTAAGTTCTACCCAGACAGCTCAATTAGGACATGTAAGGCACATACAAACAAATGTTATTTCTAAACAGATCATTGTCCTACCCAGGTGTTAGAATTTGAAATTACTAAAATAAGCCCAGCAAAGGGTGAGTTGGAGAGACAGGATTCAAGGATGTTTTTTACCCAGGTGTTAGAAGTTGAAATTACTCAAATAAGCTCACGAAAGGGTGAGTTTGCTACTATTTAGTGTGTCGGCTTATATTGGACTGACACAAAGTACTATGCCGCATACAGACCATTGCATTATCTCTGAGGTTTGGCAAAATCCTTTCCGGGTTTTCATATTCCGGTTTGGGATTTTGCTCTTGCTCACCCTCTGTGGCTGGATCGTCCATTTTTGCTCCTGGCAACTTTCTTTAAAAGGACAGCCCTGTAAGCAGGAAGTTGCCAAGCAAAGTTCCAGTTCATGCTGAGTACACGCAATGCGCTTACCTATTGTCTTCCTCGTTACCAGACCCGGCTCACGTACCTCGACTATCCTTGATAGTCAAGCTATTAATTACTATCTAGCACTACATGGCACACTACCACTCAAACAACGTCAATGTATTCACAATTCTATTGATTATATATTGAAACACAACTACTTTCTATTCAATCACAAATTTTATTTACATCTGTGTGGCACTGCTATGGGAACACGTTTTGCACCTCCATTCGCCAACCTGTATATGGGATTGTGGGAGTCACTACACATATGGGGGGGTCGGTGTTTCATGGAGGAGATACATCGATTGCATCCTTGTAGTCTGGAATGGAGATGAAGAATCATTTGACTCCTTTGTTAATAAGATTAACCCCAACAAATGTAATCTCAAATTTAAGAGCGAAATTAATCAGGGTCACATTACCTTTCTTGACTTGGTGATCTATATTCAAAAGAACAAGATTTTAACCAAAACTCATTTTAAAAGTACACATGTAAATTCATTCTTACATCCAACCAGTGGCCATGAGCACAAATGCATTGACAACATACCCTACATCCAGTTCCTTAGTTTAAGACGAAACTGTGCAGATGATATAATATTTAAAGAACAATTGGAATTTCTCAGTGAGAGATTTATACAGAAGGGATACAATGAACAACTCACACAAAATGTATATCAAAAAGCCCTCATGTAGAAAAGGGAAACACTGTTTCATAAAAAGTACATGAATGCATTGAGACATAGGAATTACACAAATCGACATGTCAAAAATAATATTGGAATTAACAATGTAACATCCATGAATGCTACTGCAGACATTCTAGAATCCAAAAAACATACCCCTTACTTTGTAACACAATTCAACAGTTCTCATAAATCTATCAAACGGATATTATCACAACACTGCCTTATCTTGCAACAAACCCTATAGTTTTCACAAAATCACAAATGCTAAAAACCATTCTTGGGCCCAGTCTCCATAAGGGTACAAATAAGATCACAAAAAAGGATCTAAGAGACACCCTGGGCCTGGTGGGAAACTACAAATGCACGAGATGCAAAATCTGCACTAAAATTATCCTTTAAAAAATCTGACACCTATGTTACAAGTATTGAGTACGATATTAAAAGCTACATTGATTGTCTGTCTACATCCGTGGTGTATGTCTTACAATGCAGTTGTGAACTGCAGTATGAAGGCAGAACAAAATGCTATTTAAAACTATGTATTATGGAGCATCTTCGGAATAGTCTTAACATTCATAAATTGTAGGAGTCTTTTAAACCACTGACTCACCTTTTAACTCACTTCAGGGAGCTTCATGGATGCTGAAAATAAGTTAAGAAACAACTCACAGAACCCCAGCAAGCTCATTTCAGGAACCCCTGAGCCCCCACAAAATATATATGTATATACAGTAAGTGTCAAAAATGAGAGCTATTGAGCGTGGCAAATGTATACAACACGCAACAGAGAAGCCCAATGCTACATCCAATATGACAAAAATACACAGTAAAATACTTATATATTCTCTTGAAACAGGGCCATTTAGTTAAACCCTTTGCCCCTTTGCCCAAAGCATTGTAAGCCTGTGAGCCTGATGAAGCACACTGTGCGAAACGTGTAGAGGTCACGAGAGGTTGCGATGCGAGCATTCAGTTGTGGAGAGAGCTGCCAGGAGAGAGAAGGATTTTTCAGTGCGAGTGAGCAATGCGGGTCCGGACCCACACCATCTTTTGCACCCAGCTGACAACCGGACCTCTCCGGCACCACTCTCCATTTAGGATAATTATAAGTTTACTTTATTCATATTTTGTACTATATTTTGTAGTGTATTGTACATGCTCATAATTACTTCGTTATAGATATTTGTTTTTAATTGTTATTATTAACCCTATGTGGGCTTTTATTGATTAAATATCATTGCTACTCTGTGCGCCTTTCTGCCTATTTTTCTTGCCAGGGGGGCTAAACGACTACATAGAACTCACCCCCTTTTTAAAATAGAGGGCTTATAATTCTCTTATCATTGAGCATTGTTTATGTTTATTTCAAATTCGGTTGTTCCCCTCATATATAGCCTGTAGGAATTATTCTCCTCTATTCTGTGCCAAATTTGGTCTGTTATATTGACGTTTTTATCCACAGCTTCAACCCTGATTTCTCCTCTCTCTTCCCCCCCCCCTCCTCCCCTCCCATCTACCCCTCTTTCCCTCCCCCCTCTCTCTCTCCCCCATTCCCCTCTTCCCACCCCTTCCTCTTATCCCTTCCCCCCTCCCACTTTTCATCTCTCCCCCCCCCCCCACCTGCTAATTTCATCAATATTTCCCTATGCCCATGTGTGTTTTTTTTACTATGTACTGGAATCATGCGCGTGTTAATTGTTGGAACTGTTTAATGTTGTGTTTTATTATTTTATTTTTTAAAGAATACTTTTATATAGGCTCTTGCTATTCTTTAGCATCCATATCAGACCATACAGCATTATCTCTATACCATAAAGATATAGAACATAGACTATACAATTTTAGGTAATTTACCACACTTATCTGACACTTGCATGATTATGAAAGTGATCATTGCTTACTGTATGTAGGGTACCCGTGGCCATGACTGATGTTTTCAAATTGAAGTATACTGATCAATTAAGCCAAATTGATTCCTGTTGTAGCAGACAGTATATCTAGTCTGATATGGATGCAGCAAATTACCGCCTGACAAAGCACAGTGTGTGAAACGTGTTGTGGGAGAGCATCAGAGTTGTCCTGTGTAAACTGCCGTTTGTGTCGAGGGAGACATTGTAAAATCAGGCAGCTAAGGAGCCGCGTCAGACTGCAGCATACGGGCTACGCAAACCCTGAAGAAGCAGATCAGCGCCGAGGCTTCAGCTGATCCCAGCGCACAGGATCTAATGCCTTGAGTACTACACTGTCTCCCAGCTCCCTAGCCAGCAACAAGGCAGCACGGACACACTGTTTTACGAACCCACTAAACTACAGACATCATATATGTAAGTTCTCACTTGCTTTATTTGTCTGTACAATACATTTTATCTTCCCCTTTGGTGCGCCCTGTGTTCCTTTCTTCTATCCTTGTTTTCCGCCTGCCTCGACCTCTGCATTCTCACCGACTACGCAACTCTGCTGCCAGCCCTGACCTTCGGCTTACGACTCACTACTCTATCAGGACTCTGTCCCTCGGCTCAAGCCGGTTCTTTCACCTTCCTACCTCAGCCCTGCGGGTCCGTTTCCTGCTTGAGACGAGAATCGTTACAATCTCGCCTTCAGAATTCCCTACCATACACAGCAAGCAGCCACTACACCCAACATGGGAATATCGCCTGTGTTCTGCTTAACAGCCAGAGTCGCTGCATATTTGTATGTTGTGTACCTCATGTATTTTACTGATTTTGCTTGAATGAACTGCTTTTAATTTTAATAATAAACTGCTTTTAATTTTGGGGTACGTCTTGTCACAAGAGGATTTGATATATTTGCTATCATCCATTTTCCCTCTTGCAATTGTGCAGATACTATATATCACCCTAGTGTGAGTTAGAGTGCATGTAAACTGGGGACTTTCTGTCTCTCTGCCACCATCTGGATGCATTAGATACCAGTACTCTGTTCGCTTATACAGTGGCGGCCGCCTTTAGTCTAAATCGGCCGCCACCGCAGGAATTTTTAAACCGCGGGCAGACGCGGGCTTTTTTTTTTTAGTTTCGGCGCCGCAGGCGCTTTCATTGTTCAGCGCCATTAGCGCTGAACGGAGATGCGGCTGGCGCACGGCCAAGAGATGCGGCTGGCGCACGGCCAAGAGATGCGGCTGGCGCACGGCCAAGAGATGCGGCTGGCGCACGGCCAAGAGATGCGGCTGGCGCACGGCCAAGAGATGCGGCTGGCGCACGGCCAAGAGATGCGGCTGGCGCACGGCCAAGAGATGCGGCTGGCGCACGGCCAAGAGATGCGGCTGGCGCACGGCCAAGAGATGCGGCTGGCGCGCGGCCAAGTTCGGCTGTAAAAGCAAACAGCCCCGAACAATTCCGGGTAAGTTTTAGAATAAACGCAGCCGCAACAGTACCTCTTCCCCTAGTGCACCAATCACATCCTTGCTTTTCTAGGAGTGCTGGTATCAAACTGGGTTTATCTCATTATCTGATCTGACCAATCCCTCAGAGTCTCCTCTGCTGAGACACTCTCTGCATCACTCCCGCTCACAGTTGGCGTACCACAGGCTCTGTTCTAGGTTCCTTTAATCGTCTCCATGACACCTCTTCCCTTGGAAAATGAATACAACTACCACCTCTATGCTTATGATTTACCAAATCTATCTCTTCCAAACTCTTCCTTCCAGTTTTTTGTTGCTAACTGTATTTCTGCAATCTTAAACTTAACATGTAAAAAAAAAAAGTTATCACTTCCCTCCTAACTCCACACCTGTACCTGATATCTCACTTGCAATACAAGACTCCGTTATCTTGATACCTCAAACCAGATGCTTAGGTTTCATTTTTTACACTTCCCTCTCCTTTATTCCACTTATTTAGTACCTTCACAATATTGCCAAAACACGCCCCTTCCTCACTGAACAATAAAAACCACAATTCTTATTCAGTCACTCATTACTTCCTAATTGGACTAGTGAAACTTGCTTCTAATTGGTCTCTCCCTCTGTTGTCTTTGCTGTAAATATTTCATTCTAGTAAAAAATGGGACATAAACCCCAAACTAGTGCTTAAGTACTGCTGGCACAATAAAGTATTTAAATCCTTGAAAAATAAATTAGATGAGGTAGGACTGAAAAGCTGTATTTTCACATCAATAACCAAGTCCCATATGTTGATGCGAACATGCATACAGGCTGGGGGGGGGGGGGTAATGAATGAAGGAGAGAAACTGAGCCACTGAAGTGCCCACCGTAAGGTGATGAGCCCAGTAAACCCCAACCCTCCCTATAATCCCACAGCCCCACTATACCTGGTGTCACGCAGTGTTACGCCGGTGCTGCCCGCAGACCAGACCCGTCCCCTGAGCTGAAGGGGGAAGTGGTAATACATGCACCCGCAGCAAAGGGAGCGTGTCCGGAGTGTGATATAAAGTGTTGCCAGGCCAGGTGTAGTAATGTAGACAATACTTGCCGGTACCGGTTGTAGAGATAGAGTGAAGAATGCCTTGCCGAGGTCAAGGAGTGGAGAGTGGAGATAGGTTATAGTCCAAGCCGTGTTCGAGGGGTATCAGAGTGAGCGTTGTCCAAGGAGTGCCGAGATCGAGAGTCAGAGGGGGTAGTCATACGAGCCGTGTCAGAACCTGTGAAAACATTAAGAGAATCCTGAAGTACTTCCATGCAGAGACTATGTCGAGCAAAGACTGAGAGCAGAGAGGAGCTAGATAAAGCAGGAAGGTCCAATTAGGAATGGAGGCGGGACAGGAAGAGCTACAGGGAGACACTGCAGATTGGTGCAGGCATAACAGGCCAGGTGAGGCTGCATCCCTTGTTTTTATGACTCTTCAATAAAGATTGTTTTTTGGCCAGACCTGTTCTTCTCTTTGGATCGTGGTGCGCTGCATTCTCTTCTATTTGCGAGACTTGTTGGTAACCTGAGTATGCCCGTGCGGCTTGCGGGGGCGGAGCCTGAGGTCCGGGGGATGGGAAGAAGAATGTGCAGAATGAGCTCGCTCCGTAACGCGTGTACGCGTGTGGACCGAGCCAGTGGATGGTGCAGGTGTGCGTGCGGGAGGGCATGGGCGCGCCCGGCGCTGAGCAGAGGAATCGCCGAGGGGAGTGATCCCGCGACGGCGGCAGGGGCGGGGAGCCGCAGAGGCCAGTAAGGCAGGATTGTTTTGTGTGTCCAGGGACTCCCTGAGGGGAGAGAGTGCACTGTGTGGGGAGCGCGGAGAACGCCGATTCCTGACACGCAGAGAAAGGAAACCTGAGTGCCATGCAGACTTCATGAATAAGGCGCCAACAGGAGAGAAAACAGCTGTGAGTCCGTCCGTGGTGTAAGCGTGCTCCAGTCAAGGTAAGTAAAGCAGAAAAAATTATCGGAAGGCGGTGCAATGCTAATTCAAAATACCAAACGCAACTTGATGAAAAAAGACAATTTAATTGGAAAAACCGGAGGTATACATAAACAAGCGCTGCTCTGACGCGTTTCCTTCCGATGGGAACATTGTCAAACAGTATACTCTTTGAAAAAGTTCCCATCGGAACGGAACGCATCAGAGTGGCTCTTGTTTATGTATACCTCCGTTTTTTCTAATTAGATTATCTTTCTTTCATCAAGTTGCGTTTTGGTATTTTGAATTAGCAGTGCACCGCCTTCCGATCATTTTTTTCTATATCCCATTGTAAATGCCACTGCCAGGCTCATTTACTTCACCCACCACTCTTCCTCAATGCAAAGAAGTACATTGGCTACCCATACCCTAAAGCAGCATTCTCCAACCTTTTGCCTTAAGAGAACCGGCAAAAAAATTGAATTGGAGGACCGGTTAACACTATGAAGGGCTAACATTTTAAACACGCTGCTGAATATATAAATACAAAAATTACAATCGAATTAAGGAAGGTTTACATTTACGCAATCCCAATCGCTCACACTCAACCCGCCCTCCTCACACTCAACCCCATCTCACACACCCCCCCTCCATCTAACTCAGCCCAGCCTCACACACACTCCATTACACATACAGACATTCCCCACCCCCCTCTAAGTATTTTACCTTGGGTGAATAGACCTGCTCGATTAGAGTACCGGCTTCATCGGAAGCTGCAGTGCTGCAGAGCTCTGCTGACCACGCTGGTGGAAGTTAGGCCCAACTTCCGGCACTGATTAGTGGAAACAGGCAGGACGGGAGGAGCAATCGGCTGCGCAGGGTGGGGATACCGCTACATCAAGGCCTGGGAGGGGAGCATGTGCACGGCCAGGATCCACCACCGACCTCTCAAAATTCTGTTACAGGAACTGGTCTGGCAGATGACCATTTGGAGACCACAGCTATATAGGGTCAAATTCAAGACACTTGTACTCACCTACAAAGGAATACATAGCTCAGCTGTTCTCTAACATTTTTTACTAATCTCCCACATGCAATCTCAATTCAGCTCATTATCTAAATCTCTTGACCTTCCTCGTTACTTCATCTATCTCCAGCCTCCAAAGCATCAGCCATGCTGCACCCAATTAGACTCTCCCTTACTATACATGCATTTAAAACTTCCTTGAAAAAAACAAGGCCGAAAGAGGCAGTCATATAATAAAGGTCAAGCCCAGCCCACTACCTCTGACCATCAAGATGGTTAGCCTACTGTAAAGGTAAATTGCCACACTTCTTGTTATAGAAAAATGCTATTATTTAAATGCTTTATGTAAATGTGTGTATGTTGAGTGCATTAACTATTGTATGAGTATGTTGAACACATTATGTGGTCTGGGGCATTGTTGGGTTTGGGGAGGAGGTTGGCTGCCTACCGAGGATATGCACACTCCAAAGCCTGAGTATTGTTCTCTCCCAGCAGTGCAGTGCCAAGCTCTGCGGGGCGCCTGGAACTCTACCAGACTACAAGCAGCAGAGCACTAACCTTGTTGGCGCTGCTGCAATTGGCCGAATTTGAAGTTCCCACCACTTTGGCTCCTTCCCCTTAGGCCATGCATTGGAACGTAGCTCTAACCTTGCCCGTGATTAGTCATTGCGACTGCCCAGCTTTCTCTGGATTGGTCGGGGAGTTAAAGGGGTGCTTCTGAGTGGCTGAGGCCGATTTTTCCATGCTTTTGTATGAAACTATATCCAACATAGCCAATAAGAAATGCCAGAAAATCTCGGGGTGAGTCTCGGTGACTAGAGACCCCAGTGGATTAAACAAAGAGACTGCGAAGAGATCTTGGTGACCTGGGACTGTGTGGACTGTATTGAGGCAATATGTTGTGACTGTTCCTCACCGAATACTTCTGTTCTGGATTCCAAGCAGTCTGCAAAGACTCTTACCACCCAGGAAAAGCTAGCTTCAGTGGCATCCTGCACGTAGGAAGACAGGGTCGTGGTACGTTTTCCCCTTTTATTTTCTCGGTTGTATTTTGTGTTATTGTTACTGTTACACTTTCTAATAAACGTCTTAGTTTATTAACCCTTGTGTCCTGCTACATGTGTACCTAGGATCCCTAAGAGTGTGGCATCTTCATGTATTACATGACAGACTTTTTCTGGTGGCAGTGGTGGTACCGCTAGGCTCAATGTTGAAATTATTCCGGGTCTCCCAGCACTGAGAAGGTCTTGGCTTTAGTCCTCAGCACAGTAACATAACCACTTCAGCACCCGATCTCCTTCCTCTGTTTGAGTTAGCCTGTGAGATAGTGACCTATGTATGATGGCTGCATGCTATAGAGGCTGGACCAAGGATGGTGGCTTAGTGCCAAGATATGGGACTATATGAGGGACTGTACAAGGCGGACCTCCTTAAAGAGCTCCAAAGGCAGACTATGAGACTATGAGACCTGGGAAGTAGTCACCCCCCAGAAACCAGAGTTGTACCAACGAGAGGCAATCTGGTCCACATTCTCTGATAGTGGGACCAGTGATGGGTCAAGCCCATGTGAGCCCATGACCCTGCACCAGAAACTGTTGGCCAATTTGGGCCACAACCCCACACCCGAGGAGAGAGTGGCAGCTATATACCTCCTGGGACAAAGGGAGAGAGATTCTGCCAGTAATGAGTGGATCCAACTACAGAGTGAGAGGTCCAGCATCAGAGAGTTGAGACTCAGTGACCAGTTTAGCCCCCGGTTGAGCTACAGCAGCATTCCCAAATACGATGAGGCCAAAGAGGATATAGACAGAGATCTTTATAAAAGATCTGCCACCTCCACCAACTACCTGAGACAGAATGAATAAAGTTCCTGTTCCCCCAGCTGAGTGGGAAAGCTGCCAAGTCATACCGATGAGCCATCCTTGAGGAGGCGGGAAACTACAAAGTGGTGAAGCAGACACTGTTAGCCAGATATGTCATCACACCGAGTCCTACCACGAACAGTTCAAATCCCTACAATGATGTTCCCAGAACACGCATACACCAAGTTTGTGGCTCTAGCACTACATGAGGTCTAGGATTTTTTCCTAAGGGTGCAAGTCCTACACCGATACAGCCCAGAGATGAGAGAGTGGGTCCTGGACAATAAGCCTGCAACTGCCCCACGAACAGTTGATGCAACAGGCAATCAACCACCCACAGGAGATCGATATGGTGCACCCAATTCCAGAGAGCAATGCAGAGGAGAATCCCATCGCCATGGTGGAAAAGGAGTGTCTGCGTATTGTGTGAGCCCTCTGAAAGCTCCAGCCCTACATATACGGGAGGGAGTTTACTGTGATCACGGATTATAACCCCTTGAGCTGACTGCACCAGGTATTTGGTGACAACAGTACCCTTTTTCCATACAGCACAAAAAGGCCAGTGCTCACAAGAATGCAGAATGCCTATCCCACCAGGAATACCATGGACTGGTCAAAGGAGACTGTGTGGACCTAGGGGGCCAGCCCATCAGGCCCAGCACCCTTGGGTCCAATCTTGAGGTGGGGAGCTGTGATGAAAGAGGTGGTCAGACTGCCACATCTGACCATCAAGATGGTTACCCTGATGTAAGGATCAACTGCCCTACAGCATACTCAGAAGTGCGAAGTTGATAGCGAAACCCGTGCTGCGCAACTTCTTTTCCCCTCAACACACACAGTTCCTTACGTCGCCACCCCACACCTTTGTACATTGTAAGCTCCTTGGGGAGGGACCTCTTTCCTTTTGTCTCAGTTTGTCTTAACTTATGCATAATCTTTTTGTTAAACAATGTTATTGTCCTTATTTCGACATTGTACTGCACTGCGGAAAATGCTGGTGCCATACAAATAAAAGATAATAATAATAACAATAAAGCTGGTGTTTTCTTTTACTCCAATTTTGAAGTCAGGAGTCTTTGGTAAATCGACCCCATAGTATGTACTATTTTCAGTAATATGCATTGTGAATTAGTTATACTCAAATAAAATGAATCGCTGGTCCAGTGATCCATTGCTATTAAAAGAAAAATGTAGTTATAAGGGATCTGTCCAAAAATCCAAGATGGCTGCCAACAGGATATGACCTCACACCCTCACTGAAGCTGTAGCTGTAAAAATGGCTCTGCAGGAATGGAGACATCTTCTTGAGGGAACCGCCATATCAGTCACGATACTTACAGACCATAAAAAATTAGAATACCTCAAAGGGGCACACAGGCTAAACACTCGTCAGGCTAGATGGGCACTTTTTTTTAGCCACTTCAACTACATAATCTCCTACTGCCCGGGTTCCAAAAACGTCAAGTCTGATGCTCTATCACGCCAGTTCTCCACGGATGACACCGATTCTACGGACAAGGGTACCATCATTCCCTCATCTAAGATTGTGTCAGCAATTACGATCCTCCATCGTATTCAGAAAGCCCATAACAAGGTGCCCACTGGACTAGCCATTCCTTCATCCAAACTTTTCATTCCTCCTTCACTTCGGCAGGAGGTCCTACGATGGGGACATGAATCCAAACGTGCAGGCCACCCGGGTGTTCAGAAGACATGTGAACTTCTTGAGAGGACTTTTTGGCAGCCAAAATTAAAAACTGAGGTACAGGACTTCGTCTCAACCTGCAGTGTATGTGCCCGAACTAAGTCTCCCTGAACACTGCCCTGTGGGCTTCTGCAACCATTGCCGATACCATCTAGACCTTTTCTCATTTTGTACCCCTATAAAAGCTTCCCTCTTCTTCTGAACTGGCGGACATCATTACCAAGGAGGTACTTCGTCTGCATGGACTGCCTTTACAGATCATCTCTGACAGGAGGTCCCAATTCATTTTGAAATTTTGGAAGGCGTTCTGCAGGCGATTGGGGACTGACCTTCACTTTTTGTCTGCCTACCACCCGCAATCCAATGGGCAAACAGAGCGCACCAACCAATCCTTGGAGAAATACCTCAGATGTTACGTTAATGAACATCAGAATGATTGGGCAGAACTCCTACCACTGGCAGAATTTGTCCGCAACAGTTTATCTCATGACTCTCTGGGCTGTTCTCCATTTTTCACAGCATGGGGTTACTATCCTCATACCCTTCCCCTTCATTCTCCTGCAACAGGTGTTCCAGCGGCTGATATCAGGGCTCAGAACTTACAGGACCTTTGGAAGGGGATTCAGGCAACCCTTCACTACGCTACTTTGAGAGAAAAAAACTCTGCGGATAAACATCGAAGGCCATCCCACCCATACTCCATCGGGGATAAAGAATGGCTCACAACGCGGAACATCCATCTACGCCAACCTTCTGAGAAGCTCGGACCACGATTCATTGGTCCTTAACATCATCTGGAAGATCAATGATGTCACTTGTTAGCTGGAGCTTCCCTCTTCATTAAAAATTCCCCCCACGTTCCACGTGTCCCTCCTGAAACCTGTGGTGAAAAATCGCTTTTCAGAGGACCCTCCTCCTAATCCGGTAATCATTGAGGTTCAAATTCAATATGAGATATTCAACCAGATACTTGACTCATACCAACCAGATACTTGACTCATATCTCCAGGGGATCAATTCAATATCTGGTGGACTGGAAGGGGTCCAGCATCAGAGAGAGGAATTGGGTGAAGGCACAGGATCTTCATGCTCCAGCCCTGGTTAAGGCGTTCCACTGTTGTCAGCCATGAGAAACCAGAGCCCCAGAGTTCGACCCTGAAAGGGGGTTTGACGAGGGAGAGATGAAGCACTACTGGAAAAAATAATTGCTAGAGAGTGTGTCCCCAATAAAAAGGTTTTAATGGATCAGAGCATGGTATACAAAACGAGAAAGAGCGGAAGCTCGAAACGCGTTGGTGGGGGCCTGAGGGCTCGTTTTGTATACCATGCTCTGATCCATTAAAACCTTTTTATTGGGGACACACTCTCTAGCAATTATTTTTTCCAGTAGTGCTTCATCTCTCCCTCGTCGAACCTGTTGCAATCTTTGGAGAACCGGCAGCACACACCTGTGAAGGAAACAGACCCACTGAAGACCACTCTACAAAACAGTGAGTGATTTGCTCCTTTATACACCAAACAAATCCTATTCAATGAGTGAGACTGGACACAAGCAAGTGTGAGTATTCACCAATCAAGAGGTGTTACTCTTCCGGTTTATTGATATGTTGGATATGGTGTAACATTGGTTAAATGGTCTATCATTCTGTGGGACACTTCAAGGAAATGGAATTATGGTTATCATATTTTAGGAAACCAAGCAGCTGGTTGGGTCTGTGTTAGATCACCATACAGCTTTTCTTGCTCTTGACCCTGAAAGGGGGGATACTATAAGGGATCTGTCTAAAAATTCAAGATGGCTGCCAACAGACTATGACCTCAAACCCTCACTGTTACTACAGTGGCCATTTTGCTTCCTGGCATTCCTGCCCTCAGGAAATCAGCCTCTCTTTGGTTATTATTGCCAGCAGCTGCCTCAGGCCTTTAAATAGCAGGCAGTTGCTACTACTCTTTGCTCGTTCAAAGTACTTGGTACCTTGTTCTGTCTGAGCTCTGCCTTTGCCTCTGTTTTGCCTGTCTGTGCTTGGACTCGTTTGGACCTGACTACCCGTTGCCTGACGCCTGTCGCCTGCCGCCTGCCTCGACCTCGGAACCGGACCTGACTACCCTTTGCTTGCTGCCTACCTCAACCTTGGAACCGGACCTGACTACCCTTTGCCTGCCTGCCTCGACCCTGGAACTGGACCTGACTACCCCTGCACCCCAGGCCTCTGATCCCATGCCAATGTCAGTGTACTACTCAATACCTCTGCCCTGCGGGTCTGTATCCTGTCCTGCAGTCAGCAATGTTACAGTAGTGGTCTGTGCTGGAATACAAAAGAGCATAATTATTTTTAACAAGTTAAAACACTTTACAAACTATTTTAAATAACTCTTGGTGTATCTATGACAGAAATGGTGATGTTATAGTTAATTGCATTGCTATTTTATTTATTTTATAGAAAAAAAACTCTGGGATCTGTATCAAGTGGATCAATTGGCTCCATCTTGATGCAGCAAAAATATATACAAAGCTTATTACTTGAGCTTCTCACATCTAGTCACCTCTGACCTGGCAGATTGAACTTTAAACAATGTATTGCTCTTCTAACACTGAACGGGTTTGTTCTACAACAGCATTTTTGGGGAGATCATATTCCTTATTATATGAATTAAACATCAACAATTTTCAAAGTACATCCAACGGTTGATGTCCTAAAATCAGGCACATCCCTGTGTCATGTCCAGGACCCAAGATCCCAAACTGGCATTACTGGAATTATTTGTGCACTTTGTCCCTTTCACTACCTTTCATCAGACATTGTGCACAACAAATAGATTATTCCTGAAATGAACTGCTGAGGCAGTGAATAACCTAGAACAATGAGACCGAACACTCCATGGCAATCAGTGCAAACACAATGTTCCAGAAAAGCATATGACAAGATGCAACACTAAAAATACAACAACAACAAACACCATACACAGAAGGGAATCCAGAGTGTTTCAGAGCAGGGACAGTGTGGTGGGATCCTCTTGCAGTGATGCCTTTGCCAAGACGTAGATCTTCTATCTTGGGGCAGCAGCCCCCCTTGACCTCTTCAGAGTGTTCTGGGGTTACCAACCGTAGGGTTAGCATTGGTAGTGTGAGTAACCTACCCAGGCTCCCTGGTGTTTATGTTGGCAGTGCCCCAACTGGGGGAATCAGCAGCCTTGGTACCCGAGTGTCTCGACGGGCACTGGGCATCAGCAGTGTCTTTATGCAGGGACTACGCAGCTCCTGCTCCCCTGTTCCAGTAGCCCAAGGTTTGGAGAAGGGAAGAGCCCAAACCTTTGAGACTCTGAATGGCTGCCTGGTGGAGTACATAGACAAAGTGAGAGCCTTAGAAGAGGTGAACCGAGAGCTGGAAGAGCACATCAGAGTGTACCTGGACAAAAAGTATTCAACTGTAAGCAGCTGGGGGTCCCTCAGGGACAACTGGGAGAATATCTACCACCAAGTAAGTGTTCAAAATAGAACATATCTAATGTGTTGATAATGCACTGTAATAATTATTTGCTGTTACATAGGACAGACAGTGTACACATCGCTGTACGTAAACCTTTACATACAAAATGAATCCTACTGTAGATTACTGTTTAATGTAGAAAGTTATAAAGCAGAGAGTTATGTTCAAGGTGGAAAATATGGCACCATTACCACAGAGCCACTACTTGTCTTGGTAACAAATGATATTACTTGCATTAAGTTTAGTCTGTAATCACTCCCAGAGGAAAACATGCACTTTAAAAAAAAATGTCAGCTCCATGCTCATTTTAATAACACTTCTTCGAAATGACAGTATATGCATCAACAATTTAAACAGCAAAATCATTATCTCCCCGAGAGGAAATAGCAGCCGCTAATGAAAATCTAAAAAAAAAAATATACAAAATACTGTAGAAGCACAGATAGCAAGATTACAATAAAACTAGATACATATATGTGTATTCTCTGACCAGCCTCACACTACTGCCCATCATGCGCTGTGTGTACTTACTTGCAATGCAAATAATAACTTTATGAATAACTATTTTGTTGGGAGCCGCAGAAAAACTTGAAGCGGTTAATATATATTTTCTAAATGATGATAGTTTTTTACGATGCTTGTTCTTGATCAATAACTGTCACCGTTGTGTGAATACAATCCACACTGTAACTTACCATATATATCTAAAGCACAGCTTTTGGACAATTTTTCAAGTGATTATTATCAATTTAGCAGGAGACCACTAACAATGCAACTGAAGTTAAACATGACATGCAAATGATTAGAAACATTGTTAACACACATCTCCAGTCAAACACTAATATGTTACAGTATCGAATTACTTTTACATAATAATATATTTAGTTCATATCTGTTGATATGTTATAGTCACAGTAACTCCAAGGGGGTAATGCGGGTTAATCATTAAACTGTAATGGTACCAATCTGGCACCGTGGCATGGAAACTCCAATCGATAGTGCCCTGATTTGCACTATTGTAGGTCAATGAATAATCCCCATATGTACTAAACTACCGGGAAAGGCTTGTTTGGGCAAATGCTTCAGAAGGAAAACTTCTTTGTCAAGTGTCTGACATATGATGGGAAAAAATCATCAGACATTTACACCACTTCAATCATGGCAGAGGTTTTTAAGGGAAAAACTGATATACCTGTACTGTACATAAAGGTATATTCATTTATACTTGTCATAATATGCGTATTGATTAATTCCTCCCTAACTCTGCCTATAACCAGCACTACCTAACTCACAAGCTGGTGCATCAGATGCTTATGCAGTCAAATTTGTAGCTTCATGCATTGATAGTCACCATGTATTAGCATCAATGTAATGACAAGGCCGCCATTAGCCCCCATGATCAGCGTAATCAGGAATTCAGTACCTTGGCTTGGCCGTCATGTATTTCGGTGTCAGGTGTAGCCACAAGATGGCAGTAGATACACAGTGCATCTATACAGACAACAACTGCATTTTGCTTCTAATAAACATTACTAACCTATCGGCATGGGATGAAAATGAGGAACATTGTGAAGGGAGAAAGAAAAACAATAACGGTTGAGCTTAGATTCAGGTATGGGGTTATATATATAGTATTAAAGTCTCCTGGCTGAACAATCAAGGCAACACTGGGTCAAAAAACGTGATGAAAGGTCCATATGGGACCTGAAACGCTGTCTTTCCACTGTTCTTGGCTGTCACATTAAATGGGGAACTTCATTATGAACTTGTGAGCAGAGCTCTACTTTGTATCTCTGTCTTAGAGGGGACCTGCACTTTGAGGAATCTGTTTGTCTGTGCTGTGTTGGTGCACAAGCAGGATTCTCCTCACCTGAAACTGTTTCCCCAGGAGAGTAACCTACATTAGGGTGATCACTGAGGGATTATATGTCATTGAATCCTTGATGCTAAACTGGAGAAATTCTGCCCCCCCCCCCTCCAAAAAACCCCACTCATTTTGTTGCATGTTGCGTCTTGCATCAGAAGATATACATCTATACATATATTAAGTAAAAACTGGTGCCATTCTGGGGCACAAACAAAATACATCAAGTGTATCAAAGAAAAAAATTATATTACTTTTAATGGGATTTTTTTTTAATTTGGAATGTTTTTTCTGCCCCAGAATTGCAGTAATTTTACCTTGATACAGACTCTGGAACCCAAAGAAGGTTATCAAACAAAAATAGTACCTGCACTCTGACTCTTAGCTAATGATACTGAAAAAAACCAATGGAGTGAATATGAATAATTTTAATAAACTGAAATTCTAACAACAGTAGCCTATGTGTCAATGAAAAAATCAATATCACCATGGGAAAAGTCAATATGTAGGGGGTAAAGGGGAAAGAATGAGAAGGCGAAAAACACATGAAACAAAAGGAAAAAAACACAAAATGGAAAAAAGAAAGCAAACTAGGGGGGCAACGTTTAGAGGGGTGACCTCTTCATCTGGCCCAATCCCCCTGGTCCCAAAGGGTCCCAGAGGTACTTCCCTAAGCCTTCCCTCCCCACTGTCAAAAATCTCACACTCACTAAGCACACAATATATGTTATGAATCGTGAAGCGGACCGAGTGAAAACAACAGATATCAATCACTAAACTAAAGAACATGAATTATGCAAAAGCAAAGTGTATATGCAGACATCCATTGTCAAACAGTAAATGAATTAGAGCAAACCCTCTGTCGTACGCGTTTTTTTTTTTTTTTAAATCGCATGCGCAGAGCCGAGGTCCCGCAGGGTGTCCTGTCTGCTGCCTATGGGCCCTGCCTGCTGCCTGTGGGCCCTGCCTGTGGGCCTGGCCCGCTCCCCCCCTCCCCTCGCTTCCTCGATCCCCCCCTCATTTCCTTGATCCCCACGTGGGACAAAAGGCGGGGAAGCGCCAACCCTGCACCCCCGCGTGCGCCTCCTGCCCCATGCAACAGCAACGGGGGATGCTGCAGCCGCCTGCCAACCTCGCGCCCCAGCAGCAGCCGTGGAGGATGCTGCAGCCGCCCCGGCATCTCGGCCCCACCCCCCCAGCTGCCCACCTCCTGTGCGCTCCCCGAGCCCACCGCCCCTGCGCTCCCCGAGCCCACCTCCTGTTACGCCCCCCTCCTGTGCATTCCCCGAGCCCACCTCCTGCACCCTCAACCTCCCCCCCCCCGTGCCCACCTCCCGCCCCGGGCAGCTGCCAAGGGGACATCAGGGGCAGGGGCGAAGCGGCAAGGAAGCAGGAAGCAGCACCCACCCGGTCAAGGTAAGTCAGCTACTCAACCCACCCCACCCAGTCACTCAACCCAGTCACTGTCACCCACCACCCAGTCACTGTCACCCACCACCCAGTCACTGTCATCCACCCAGTCACTGTCACCCACCACCCAGTCACTGTCACCCACCACTCAGTCACTGTCACTGTCATCCACCACCCAGACACTGTCACCCACCACCCTGTCACCCACCCCCCTGTCAGTGTCACACCCCCCCCCTGTCACTGTCACCCACCACCCAGTCACTGTCACCCACCACCCTGTCACTGTCACCCACCACCCAGTCACTAACCCACCACCCAGTCACTTACCCGCTCACTCACTCTCCCACCCAGTCACTCACTCTCCCACTCACTCACTCTCCCACACACTCACTCTCCCACCCACTCACTCACTCTCCCACCCACTCACCCACCCAGTCACCCACCCACCCAGTCACTCACTCAGTCACCCACCCACCCAGTCACTCACTCAGTCACCCACCCAGTTGCTCACTCAGTCAAGTCACTCAGTCACCCACCCAGTCACCCACCCACCCAGTCACTCAGTCACCCACCCAGTCACTCAGTCACCCACCCAGTCACTCAGTCACCCACCCAGTCACTCACTCTCTCTCTCACCCACCCAGTCACTCACTCTCTCATCCACCCAGTCACTCACTCTCTCACCCACCCAGTCACTCACTCTCTCACCCACCCAGTCACTCACTCTCTCACCCACCCAGTCACTCACTCTCTCACCCACCCAGTCACTCACTCTCTCACCCACCCAGTCGCTCACTCTCTCACCCACCCAGTCGCTCACTCTCACCCACTCACTCGCTCAATCTCGCACCCACTCACTCTCGCACCCACTCACTCACCCAGTCACTCACCCACCCATACAGGCATACCTGTCTTTTGTTGAAAATATAAAAATAAACATGTTGCATTGTAATGTTTTTTTCTGTATCACAGTTAAGTAAACAGTTAAGTAAAAGTTGCGCGCTAAAAAATATTTTTTCGTGGTAGGTGCGCTGTGGGTTCGGGGGGGGGGGGGGCGCTATGGGTCCGGGGGGGCACTATGGGTTCGGGGGGGGGCCTGCTCCTTTCATTTGTCCCAGGCCCCAAGATTTATTTTGGCGGCCCTGTTTGTGCGTGTGTGCGTGTGTGTGTGTGTGTGTGACAGTGTGGGTGTGACACTGTGTGTATTGAACCGGACTGTCCTTTATTTAGAAACTCTGTCCAGTAACAAATTTGAAATAACACTGGACATGTATGTGTCCGGTATTACGTCTCTGGATATAGTAACCTGACTGGCTGTTACTAGGGGGCTGGGCAGCTTTTTCCATCCTTGCTGTTGGGCAATGCAGCCAACCAGGAAGAGGTGTCAGGAGCCTGGGGATGGGTCCAAGGAGAGGAGGAAACAGCATAGAGTAGAAAGACGTGAGAGGGGTGTGTGTTTGTGTGAGTGTCTCAAGCGCGTCGCACATTTCACTACTGTGTCCAGTACTGTATTGTTGGAGAAGCCACCTGGGAACCCTATATACAACATGATAGTAGGAAAAAAACATTTCTTACATTTAATGCAGATTATTGTCCAGTAACATTTCGACTTTAAAGCTGTTTGACATACAGAAAATGGGAACAAAAATTAGTCACATTATAATAACTAATATATATATATATATTATAATAACTCTTCTTCTACCCCCTCTAATACTGTAAATGCAGCTGAAAATGGCTCAGTGACTCACAAGGAACTAACAGTGAACACTGACGAGAGAACCTAGACCAATTGATGCACGTTCAGAATTACTTTTTTTATCTTAACAGCAAAAATGTACTTTTTGATTAGAATACGTTAAAGTCAGAATGTTGGCTATTTACCAGCATCTCAGAGCTGCTGCACTTCAGGAAAAACAGCATTTGAGTCATCACAGAAAAATTTCCAAGGACATATCAATTTCTTTAATATAAATCTGATGTTCTATTTTTTATTCCAGTTTTGCAACTGTTGTTACCTTCCATATACCATGTTTTTTAATCTGTGATATTTGTTGTTCTTTTTGCAATTTCGGTCTCAAGCCTAAATCGGCAAGGCTATAAAAAATATATATGGCATTTCCCTTTTTGCAGTCCCTATGTATACAGTGTAGCAGGGTACCCCCTGGCTACTATTCTACCCCATGGGCTTGCAGTAAACCCTGATATTACAGGATTGCCAGTAGTTGGTATGGGGTTTTCCCCCTCACCCTTAGATACTGCACTTGAGTGACAGCAGTACATCCTGTTGTAGCTGGGACAACGGGGTGTCCGCCTTCTGGCTGTACTTAAGGGCAGGACCGCCCTAAAGTTAGGTAGTTGTTCCTTTCCTCTGAAGAAGGCAGATCACACGACTGGGAGCCTGAGATTGGGGCCTTCCCATGTGCTCTTCGCTACGGGGAGGAGTTAGTGTGGACAAATACCTCTGCCTCCGCTAGGGAGGTGGGGAAGAGCTAGGACAGCTGCGGGTGCCCTTGGCCTGTAGTGACAGTCCAGGTACCATCCTCAGTGATAGCTGATCTGAGAGACTGTAGCCGGCAGAAGACTGCTGATTACCCGTTGCGTTACTGCAGACCGTAGTAATAAACCGTTCCTGTTTTGCAATATACCTCCGGCCTGGTGTGTGATCTAACTGGGGGGAGAGGTAATCAGTTCTACCGTGGGAGATCATCTCCATTTCCCTGGAGTCTACGGCAGATGGAGGCGCTGCACTGCTAAGTATTATGTGAGGTATGAACCCCAGAAGCCTGTTCCTGTGTCCCCAAGTCATCTCGGACGACTCAGCCCTCCTGTTGCCAGCAGGTATATGCACCATACACCCTGTAATGGCCCCTACCTGCGATTGGGTAGGGGAAACACCGTTACATTTGGAGGCGCTGCTGAGATCTGTAACAGGACAGGCTTTCAGCGAAACAAAGCTGGAAGTAACAAGGTACGCTTCCAGAGCAAGTACTAAAGAAGCAGGGAGGCTAGGTATAGTGTTCAGGGGACCCCGGTATACCATAATCAGGGACCACTTTCTCTGCCATGAAACTATGACTTAGACTGCCCTATCAGGTGAATGGTCTGGAGACACAAGGCTATTGCTGTTCTAAGTCGCCCTAAGGTGGGTAATCGAGATACCTAGAAGTTGGTGTACATGGAAGCCCCAGGAGCCACCGAAGGAAGGGTCTGCTATACCGGCAGCTTAGAAGGGGCGGCGTAAGGGTACTACATTGGGAAGAAGCCCAGTGTACTACAAGCCAGTAGCCAGACTATGGAAACACCGAGCGCTTGTAATGGATTAAGATCGTGTACAGCATATTGAGAATTTTGCTAGCCTGGGGTACAACCTACTATTGGTAGACTGCTAATCTATATGCCGCAGAGACCACAAGAAATAAGTTCCTGCCAAAACCACGCAGACCGTGTGGTCCAGTAGCAAGTATGTTGTGAGGTGGCACGAAAGCCATAACCACCCCTTTTTGTGCTGCTAAGGACTTCTGGTTTCACTGTAGGGAGCAGACAGTGAGGACATTGTGATTATGGGTGGGGCTGCAGACGACGTTCCTGCTCTTCAGATCGAGAAGCCTGTCATAACTGCCCAGGTTCAACCCGCAAGTGAACTATTTCAAAATAGCGTCCGACTTCCCGCCAATGCCCACGAGGTTGTGCTCAGCGTGGGTGCTGAACCACGTGCTACTAGGTGCAACCTATTCCCGGGGACTTGGGATCCGCCAATCGCGCGAAAACCAGGACTCCATCCCAGCGATGTGACTGGCTGAGTCAGGAGCCCAAGTCACGCCCTGTCACTGTTGGTACCCTCCTCTGATCTCCACCAGAGGGAGGGGCCACAGTAACAACCAATGCTTATCGACTACCAAAGACAAGGGAGGAGTCGGACGTGCCCGACCGCACCCTCAGTTCTCCGGAGCCAGCAGCATCAGCGGAGCTACTCTACCTGTGCTGCTGCCTCCATGCACTTTAGTCTGATCCAAAATGGCGGACTGTGCAGCAGTACATTGCTCTTTGCCCGGGGAATACCTAGAAGTAATAACTGGGGAGGCCACCGCTTTATGTGCCTATGTCCAAATTGTGCCTGTCCAGGTCAAGACCTGGAATGGGGAGCTACGTGCCCTACCTGCTGTGCCAGCTACTTCACTCCCCGCCTGCCCTCGTCCACGTCTTGTTTGCCTGGAAACAGGACCAACTCTGACACAGGGTCAGACGATGGGGAGCTTTCTTTCTGTACAACGGAGGCTGGCTCAGTATCCAAGACGGTTCCACAGCCAGAGCCGATCCATGAGCGAGCTGAAGGGCCTTAAGCTACACCAGCATGTGCCGCAGCTCAGCCCCTATGATGCCGCAGCTCAGCCCCTATGATGCCGCAGCTCAGCCCCTATGATGCCGCAGCTCAGCCCCTATGATGCCGCAACCACCGGTGAGTGGTTCTACTTTTGTCCTTAAAAATGAGGACTTTGCTGGAGATTCCAGATGATGGCGTAGCTTAGTCTGAAGGTCTCATCTGGAAGGAGTTTAGCAACAGCGGAACCTTTCATGGGTGTCAAGACTCAGCGACTCGAGCAGCAGTCGGACTGCGCTTCAAGTAATCATCGGGATTCCCGTGTACCTGCAGAGTGGTGATGAACCACAGCCCAACTCCCAGCAGGGCTTGATGGCGACGCCCGCTGAACTGATACCTTCCAGAGTCAAAAGCTTCCAATCCAGTTACAGTGCTACCGCTCATACGTGATACT
This sequence comes from Ascaphus truei, assembly GCF_040206685.1. Lineage (NCBI taxonomy): Eukaryota > Metazoa > Chordata > Amphibia > Anura > Ascaphidae > Ascaphus > Ascaphus truei. The sequence goes on along the minus strand of NC_134484.1, from coordinate 377,407,492 downwards.
TTGGCTGAGCACCAGAACTGTGCTATGGAACAATCCTTTCCGCCGCCAATAGAGTCTTATATTGCCGGTATGTGGGGAGTACCTCCTTGGGAAGTGGAGCAAATTAAGGACAATGTTTCTCATGTTCCTATAGAGACTGTTTTGCCTGAACCAGACATGCCTGTGAATTTCAAATGTATGGCGAGGTGGGAAAGGAACAGGTTGAAATCCGAATTCTATTTTTAGGAATCAGTTGAAGGGGATATAGAGTTTGAGTATAGTACTGAAGATGAGGATATTACACTTTTTTCAGACGAGAGTGAAGGGAGTGAACCTTGCCCCAAAGGGAATGAGTTCAGGGAATTTTCTGATAGAGCAACTAAGGATGATATCCCGATAATTGTTGTAAAGCATTTCCCCAGAGTTGAATCTGCACCACCTTATGCTTCACCCCCCTGGGTTAGTGAGATTATGGTAATCAGTCAGATTGGGGTATGCCTAGTTCCAAGAAAAGCGCTCGAGGGTTATCCTGGAGGGATATTTCTGCGTACTTAAATTCCATGCCTACCACCATGACGGGTTGAGGGTGCCCCTTATGTTACCAGGAATGTCGTTCGGTGGTTGCTTTAAAACCAGTAGATCATGCCGTATGCAGACCCCCATAATAGGATATTTTCAGTAACAGTGCCCGGTAGTACAGAGCATTAGTTAGCTATTAAAACCGGAGCACTAATATAACAAGGTTCTCCATGTTTGAGGAACCTACATTAATATTACAGCATTTTATGTGTTTAGTGAATACATGACATGTTCTGTTTTCCCATTGAAAATGTATATCATGCATAGTAATGGAAGATCATGTGAAATGTTATTTTGTTTGTTCAGGTTTCATCAGAGATGATACCCGAAAATGTAGGACCCAAGCGTGGTCGTTGGGAATCCACCAGAGGGAGAGTGTAGCGGGGTACCCCTAGCTACAACCCTATGGGCTGACAGTAAACCCTGGTATTATAGGCTTGTCAGTAGTTGGTATGGGGTTTTCCCCCTTACCTTTTGGTACTGCACTTGAGTGACAGCAGGGGGTGGTACATGCTGTTGTAGCTGTGACAACGGGGTGCCCGCCTTCTGGCTGTACTTAAGGGCAGCACCGTCCTAATTTAGGTAGTTGTTCCTTCCTTCTGAGGAAGGCAGGTCACATGATTGGGAGCCTGTGATTGAAGCTTTCCCATGTGCTCTTCCCTACGGGGAGGAGTGTGTGGTCCAATATCTCTGCCTCCGCTATTTAGGTGGGGAAGAGCTAGGACGGCTGCATGTGCCCTTGGCCTGTAGTGATGGTCCAGGGACCATCTTTAGTGATAGCTTATTGAGAGACTGTATCCGGCAGAAGACTGCTGAGTACCTGTTGTGTTACTGCAGACCGTAGTAATAAACCGTTCCTGTTTTGCAATATACCTTCAGCCTGGTGTGTGATCTAACTGGGGGAGAGGTAATTAGTTCTACCGTGGGAGATCATCTCCATTTCCCTGGAGCCTACGGTAGATGGAGACACTGCACTGCTAAGTATTATGTGGGGTATGAACCCCAGAAGCCTGTTCCTGTGTCCCCAAGTCATTGCGAATGACTCAGCCCTCCTGCTGCCAGCAGGTATATGCTCCATACACTCTGTAATGGCCCCTATCTGCGATTGGGTGGAGGAAACACCGTTACAACTGTAAGAAGAGCTGTATCATTAGTAAGCAGCACAAGGTGTCTCAGCATGAACTTACTAAATACTAAATTGTGTCAGTTTTCTTTATAAAAATAACCAATGATTTTCGCAGCAGAGCACTGCCCCAGTTAAAGGGTATTGTGTGCTGTGCATTACCGTAATATGGAAATTACTAATACTAGACATCCAGTGGGAGACGTTATAATAATGTAAATGGCATTATTTAATCTGAAAAGCACATTTATGACGCACGGCTCCACTTGTGCCTAATCATATTCAGACATTTGTGCAATCTTGTATTGTGCCCACATAATGTAAAATGACAATAAATGATGCACGTGAACATCAAATACAAGGTTTATATAGTAACATTGGAGAGCAAGTTCACATGTTTTAGACAGGACTGCAACCCTGCTTTTCACCATTATCTCTTAGCATACAGTGCTTCCACTGCAGCAAGGTATTCTGGGTAATGACATGCAAATGAGCACATTCAGTCTGTGACTGAATGCTCATTTGCATGTCATTTCCAAGAAGTAATAATAGGGAACGGCAGAGTTGCATTGGTATTTTTATTTGCCTTACGCTGTACAGTGGAGGATTTTGTCCCTTTTTACCGACCATCACTGATTGAATGTGAGAATGTTTATCACAGTTCCCAGCTTAAGAACTGGGTCAAAATTGGAGCAACACTGAATTTGTTTATTAAAAGCAATGATAGTTTCGCAATGATTTTACAGTCCAGATACCGTACTTTAATAAATAGACTCCCTGTGAGGGAAGAAAATGTACCTAAAATGATACTGTGCAGGGAACTTTTTATTAATATGACCCAATGTGACCAATAACTTCTGCAAAAAGTTGACTTTGCATCAATTCCCACGGGCAGCATAAGTATAAAATGTGTTCTCTTGTTACATAGAGTACATCTGGTGGCTGCAATTCTCTCATGACCACAGTTTAATGCTACTTAAAGCTGCATAACAAGCAAAATCCTACAGTACGTGTTTTTTTTTTTTTGTTTGTTTTTTAAATAAATCAGTTTTGTACTATGAGAAAATACTTGTAGCATTTAAAAAAAAGTATTCTAATGTAGCAAGCATTTCTATAGAAACCATTTACAAAGTCACACCCCCTTCCTCTTCTGAGACAGGCTCTGGCTCTTGAGCCCTGCCCTCTCTCTAGCAGTGCACCAATTGTATCTAGTGCCTGCCTGGTCACATGATCTTCCCCACAGGACTTTGCATCCTGGGTACTCTTGTGCAGCCCTAACAGTGATATAAAGAACCCCTGATTCAGCGATCAATTACAGGAGAGCGGATTGATCTGCGTGCAGATTGTATTGATGCACATATTGAATGGAATTTTTTTTTAAAACTGCAGCTTTAACAGAGCAGAATTATTTAATCCAAAGAGAAAGAAAAACTACAGTTACAGATGGAAAGGTTGATACATCTCATTAAAATATTGCACTCACTTCTCCCTTCTACAACTCTCCCAACAAAAGTCAATAGCCCAAGCAAAGCAAAATTGTCCTAAAGTACCTCGATGCTTTCCCCCTGTGTATCACTCAGTCAGGAATCAGGATTAGAGACAGGCGAATTGTTTTTGCGTATTTTAATCCGCAGCGGATCGGCCGGTTCCTTTGGTCCGCGGATTTTAGCCGATTAAATTCAAAAAGTGCGAATCGCGTTTTGCTGATTTTTTCATTATTATTACCAATACACTACGTGGATCCCGCAACCCGCGGACAGATTTGTAGAATTCAATCTGTGGATTCAGTAAATCCGTTGGTGGATTCTTAAGAACCAGCCAGCAGATTGCTGAATCTGCAGATTGGATTCTACAAATCCGTTCACGGATTGTATCCAATGGCGGATTTTAATGAATCCGCGCGGATTGAAACCGCCCATATCCGTTTGCGGAGATATCAGGAGATGATCTCCTGCAGCTGTGGCTGAGCTACATGGGTCTTCCTGCATGAAAAAAAGTACAATCATTCAATCTGAGGCCGGGGACATAGTACAGCAGATGCACTTACCCCCTGCATCTGTCATCAGCACGGCTTTAACAGCCGCTTCTGCATGCGTGCGGAGGCTCAGAAATTTTGAGGAGACAGGCTTGCTTGAATTTCGGCGCTGAGGGGAGCGGAGGAGCGGTCACGTGACCGAAAACAGCCAATGATAGCTAGGGACTAGCCCCGCCTCCCGCCACGCCTCCGTCACGCCTCCCACCACGCCTCCCGCCATGCCTCCGCCTTCACTCCGCCCCCAAAGCGCGCTCACTGCCTCGCCTGCCAGGACGCAAAAAAGCTCCTGCTTGAGCAGGCGAGGCAGAGCAGGAGCGCGGATCAGCGCGGCCCGAGGCACCATGCCCGAGGCCTAAGACCTCAGATATAGTGGGCGTGTGACGAAACATCCACAGCGACGGGGAGGCGTGGTGGAAGCGTGGCCGTGACATCACAAGGCTGGTTCGCCCATATTGGCTGAACCGCTCACGTGACCCGGCCGTCACCAAAAAATCTGCTGCGCAGTCGCGCTTCCTCGCTTGCGCACTCGAGCGCACTATGGCCGGCCCCATAAATCCCCTGCAGTCGCTCGCACCATTGCCGCGGTCTAATTGAAAAAAAGCAGCCCTTTCTGTTTAATTGTGTTTTCCACCTTCCATCTGTTTTTGTTACTTTTGATGATTCCACTTGTATCCTTCTGGACAAAATGTGTTATTGTTTTCTTTTTAAATGGCATTTTCTTTGTGTTTTTTTGGGGGGTGGGGAAACTGGAATTTTATCTAAAAAAAACAATTATTTTTAAAGCGTTTGAAAAACAGTTGTTCAGAATTCGGGAACAATATAACACCACCCCCCCCCCCCCCCCCCCACCCAATATTTTTTGAAACTACAAATCGAGTTTTGCTAAAACCTACTGTATATCAAAACACTAGACATTTTTAAAACCAAAACACAGGTGAAAGTGCCCACCCTTACTATATTCAGGTTTACATGCATTATTATTATAATATTATTATAGCCAGGCCCAGGAGGCCTCACTGCTTCATTGCTAGGCCTTGCAGGAACAGAATGATGTCAGCTGCACATAGTACCTGACACTGGGATGATCTGCTAAAGTTTATATAAGTTATAACGTTGTTCTAGAGAACTAAATCATGTCCTACTTTTCCAAGTATTTAAATGTACTGTTGCTAACGTCAATCTGTATTAACATGAGATTGTGTTGCATTCCTAGGCCTCCAGTCACCATTTTTTTATACTGTAAATCCAGGACTGTTGATACCAGAATGCACAAGGGCTAAATAAGGTGTCAAGATGACGTGTAGGAAGTACTATAAATATGGCTGGGAGAGTTAAATCAGACACGATAAAGTTATGGCGTGGAGAAAAAATATGACAAAAATTCACCAAGTACCTGTTATTATGGGTAAGGGTTTTTGGCACTTTTTTCCATGCCATAATGTAATTGTTTCTTGTTTCAGCTTCAATTCAGAATCAGCAACCAAGCTCAAACTAAAGCGTCCAAACGGACAATACAGTTTTTTTTTTAGTGGGATTATTATGGGGTTTCTCTCGTCTTACTTCCCTCAGACTTGGTGTTATACACCAAGCAGAAGCACAAGGAACTGTTTAAAATAGAAAGGAAGCTAAAAAGTTAAAAAGTGACATGTTTAGTATGTACATTCGCATGTTACTACCCAGAATCCTCGTCGTCAGTCTAACCATACTGTCATGTGGTGACAGGGTGAATAAAGAAAGTTTGGGAGACCTGTGGAAGATGTATATGCTCTCATGGATTATTTTTTTTTGTCTTTATTTAAAAAACAGACCTGGGTTTGGGTCCTTTAAAATTCCGACTGATGCCAATCCTAACAGTGCTTCTCTGATACCGTATGCCTTCTCTAACATGCAGTCGTCATTGCCTGAATTCCATTCTGGAACATTTGCTCCCGTTGGGACAGCTGGAAGTGATGCAGTGGCTTTCCCTGGCACTCTATTTCAAACACACACGTACCCAAGCTACCAAATGTATTAATTAAAAAAATTATATTTAAACAGGTCACTGACAGGTTTGACCTTATTTGGGGCTACACAGCCTGCGTATTGCATGAATGCAAGTCATTTTACGGTCATATTTCTTTATTATTATTTAAATAGCTCATGGATAGCCACATTTTTGCCAGATTATTTCCCTTGTATATAGTACCAACCGTGCTTGTTGCATTGAAAGAACATTTTTTACACACACTACTCAGAAACAAGTCTCCACTTGAATGCTCTTGGGACCACAAAAATATGCTCTAGACAACAACTAATTGCACATGATTACAATCTTCTATTTTCTTCTGGGAGACTTCCTACCTTCTTGATAAGTATCTACCATGCAAGAGAGACCTTGAAACAACATATATACAGTAAACCCGCCCTGAGTTCACAAATGTAAAACTGCTGTTTGTATGCTGTACTCTTGCACTGTAGCTGTATGTAGACCATATCTTATGTTATTCTGATTTTTCTTATTTTTGGTGTTACTTACATTTTTATTAATCGTTTTGCAGGGTTAGGGGTGGGGGGGATGCATACAAGAAAAAAGAGTGGGGTACATTGATACATATAATTGGGTGAAACCGCAATGGGGGGAAGGGAGGGTATTCTCAGCTTTCAATAGAACATTTTACATTCTGTACAGTGATTCTTAACTTTAATTACTAACGTGCAGCACTCCAGTGTTATCTGGTTTTAAGTATTAGATTTTGAGGGGAATATAACAAGATGGCTGCCATGTCCAACATATGAATTAATGCAATGTCTATAATATGAGTTCTACATAGAAACTGAAAACAAAAAAGGTACCATTTGTATATTTTTTTGTGAATTCTTATGCCTTTCATAAAAAATATTTTGATGGGATTATACAATTAAACATGACTAGAGAATCAAATGGCTGATTGTATTCAGGGAACACGTGAGTGGCTATGAAAGCTTCTGGATAGGGAGTGGTGGAAGTTAGGTATCCACTTGTAACCCCCTGTGTGATGAGCTCCACACACTGTCACACTGCCCCCTGGAAGGTTCCTTTCCAATATGCTTTGGACAGACATCAGATCAGATCTGCGCAGACCTGAGAGTTATCAGGTTCGGTCAAGGATTCCAGAGCGGGCCCCACTGCACGAGGCAGCGGGAGCAGAAGGTTACAGTTCGGACGTGATCGTGAGTCCAAGCACGGTCAGAGGGGACCCTCAACGGCTACAAAGCACAGCGGTACCGAAGCACCCTTTTCGAAGTACAGTCCTGCAACAGTTAGTACACAACGAGCTCCCACGGTGTGCCGGCACCATCATAAGCCAACATACCACGGGTTGGGTGGCTAACGCACCACTGACACTGACTCACACCCGCGCAGCATTATTGGGGATTGTGTTATTTTGCCTACTTTCTGTAGTGATGCTCGGCTGACGATCACAGGTTACCCGATTTATTAGTGGTTAAGTTAACCTGTTGTATCACCTGTATACCCTGTCCATATTCTTCTCCACTGTCTGACTGTAGGCCACGTGTGGCCCAATAAGTTATCAATAGGGATTCAGGCCCCCACCTCATTAATAGTCATAAGTCTGAAAGCCGAAAGTAGAGGAGTTCAGGGCTGCCAACAGGGGGGGTCTACCGGGGTGGATGGGATGAAGGGGAAGCGTCGTGGTGAGCCTGTGCCCGTCAACCCCGCTCCCCCAGCGCCTGCCAACCCTGCTCCCCCGCGCTAGCCAACCCAGCTCCACATGCGCCAGCTTCCTACCTCGGGCAGCAGCCGCTGAGAATTAGCCCGCCAGTCTCGCCCCCCCCCCTCAACCATGCCCCCCCAGCCTATCTCCCACACCCCCTACCAACCCGAGCCTACCTCCCGCGCCCTCCACCACCCTCGAGCCTACCTCCTGAACCCCCCACACCTCGAGCCTATGTCCCACCCTGGCCAGCAGCCACGGGGATCGGGCAGGGGTGGAAGCGTCTGGCAGGCAGGGAAGCAGGAAGCAGCACCCACCCAGTCAAGGTCAGTCACCCACCCAGGCAGTCACTCACCCACCCACCCAGGCAGTCACTCACCCACCCACCCAGGCAGTCACTCAGTCACCGACCCAGGCAGTCACTCAGTCACCCACCCAGGCAGTTACTCGGTCACCCACCCAGGCAGTCACCCACCCAGACAATCACTCACCCAGACAGTCACTCAGTCACCCACCCAGGCAAACACTCACCCACCCAGGCAGTCACTCAGTCACCCACCCAGGCAGTTAGTCACCCACCCACCCAGGCAGTCAGTCACCCACCCAGGTAGTCAGTCACCCACCCACCCAGGCAGTTACTCACCCACCCAGGCAATCACTCACCCACCCAGGTAGTCACTCTGTCAAGCCATCACTCAGTCACCCACCCAGCCAGTCACTCAGTCACCCACCCACCCAGGCAGTCACTCAGTCACCCACCCAGCCAGTCACTCAGTCACCCACCCAGGCAGTCACTCAGTCACCCACCCAGCCAGTCACTCAGTCACCCACCCACCCAGCCAGTCACTCAGTCAAGGCAGACACTCACCCACCCACCCTGGCAGTCAGCCACCCACCCAGTCAGTCAGTCACCCAGGCAGTCAATCACCCACCAAGGCAGTCAACCACCCAGGCAGTCAGTCACCCACCCACCCAGGCAGTCAGTTAAGGCCGTCACCCACCCATGCAGTCAGTCAGTCTAAGCAGTCACCCACCCAAGCAGTCAGTCACCCACCCAAGCAGTCAGTCAGTCAGTCACCCACCCACCCAAGCAGTCAGTCACCCACCCAGGCTGTCAGTCACCCAACCACCCAGGAAGTCACCCACCCAGGCAGTCAGTCACCCACCCACCCTGGCAGTCAGTCACCCACTCAGGCAGCACGAAGGCAGTCAGTCACCCACCAAGGCAGTCACCCTCCCAGGCAGTCAGTCACCCACCCAGGCAGTCACTCAGTCACCCACCCAGGCAGTTAGTCACCCACCCATACCCCCCCACCCCCGGCTCATACATAACCCCCCCCCAAGGTCCATACATAACCCCCTCTCCCCCCCAGGCCCATACTGAACCCCCCCAGCCTTTTGTCACATTGGATGTAGCATTGGGGTATCTTTGTCTTTTGTTGAAAATATAAAAATAAACAGATTGGTTACACACTGAATAGGCATAACACAGTGGTAGGGACGATTTCCATACTGTACTATTTTGGATCAATACATTACACAGGAAGCACTTTAGCTTAATAATTCAGTCCAAGTCTTCTCTATGTACAAACAGTATCAGCAAGGCAGCTAAATGTTAGATAAATAACTAACAGCTGCCTGATTTCACCAAGACTTCTGAATGGATTCCATGGAAATGGCTTATTAATAAAGATTGTATTTTTATTTTTACATTTTTTTTCCCTGTGTACTGGAAGAGTTCAGGTCACACATTGTAACTGGATGTTTTGAATTCTGTACCTACTGTATGTTGCTTCATGTTTTACCCCATTTTTAGGCCTGTGGTAGCGACAGATGTAAGAAACAGGTTTCTTTAATATGACACGACTGGGAACAAAAAAAAATGGAGAATTGTACCTGAATACCCCTTTCTTTGCATTTGTACGTCTATATATTTCAATAAATTGAGAAAACCTCATGCCAGTAAATGTCAGTGTCTGTTAACTTTGCTGCAATAACGGTAAATGACAGCTGCTCTATTTTTTATTTACAGGATGGATACTAGGGTGTCCTCTGGAGCTGAACTGCGCTGTAACCTCCCAGTCCCGATATACTTAGCAGTGCAGTTACCGGGTTTAGAGACCCTGACAGTCTAAGAATGGGCGCATAATCTCACGGCTCACATGGGCCAATAGGAAACTGCAATGGTGACAACTTCATATTGGATGACCATTTAAAGTAGCACCACTGTTTAGTATCTTGGGAACCATGGCGTCTGTGTAGCTGAAAATGATGTGCTTCAGCTGTATAGGTCTCCCTGGTTCCTATACTGTAAAAATAAGGAGGAGCGCAATTAGTCGAGATTGCTGCTTTAACTTTGAGCCATTATTTTAAATTGAATGTAGCTTCAATGTTTAAACAACATGCAAACGCATAGCACTTTTCAATAAATCTAGCCTTTGCTTTCAAGCACTTTACATCAACTTAGCTCCCTTTGTGCTAGTTCACGGGTGCTCAACTCTAGTCTTCAAGCCCCCCCAACAGGTTAGGTTTTCAGGATATCCCTGCTTCAGCACAGGTGTCTCAATCAGTCCATGCTTCAGCACAAGTGACTCTGATTGAGCCACCTGTGCTGAAGCTGGGATATCCTGAAAACCTGACCTGTCGGGGAGAGGGGCGTGAAGACTGGAGTTGAGCGCCCCTGTGCTAGTTGACAATATGGTGAGTGGTTATATGGAGCAATAAGTGTAGCAATGTGAATGTGTCTTGTTTCCATTTATCTCTACTTTTTATAGATCAGTTTAATTTGCCAGGACTGAGTTAGCATTATTCTAACCCAAAAAATGCTTCAAGTATATAAAACTGAAAGTTCACAAAGATCTGGTTGTTTCTTTATTCAGATATTCCTGCCCACTATAAACCCCCATTGGCGTGAAATTGTTGGACATTAAAAAAAGAGATAGCTGGTTTTGAATTAACAATAGAAGTACAGTACATAACATTTCTGTCAATGACCCTGTGTTTGTAATGATTTGGTTTTATCCGTACAGGTGGGGGATGCAGTTCTGGAGAATGCCCGTCTTATGCTGCAAACCGAAAATATTCACGCATGCGCAGAAGACTTCAAAGAGAGGTAATATACCATGGTTCCCAACTCATTTCACCCAGGTGCCATACTGGTCCTGGAAAAGAACAGCGCTGTAGTACGTTGTGGTACCTTTAAGAGCTGTTCATTGATAATAGCCGTATTAGTCCTGGAGAAATGTGGATGTGTTGTGAGTTTTGATATCTTTTAATAAACGGATATGGGAGTCCTACGTAGATGATCCCTCAGAGATACAGTGAAGTGATTGCCTCCTCCTCTATACTGAACATCCCAATCAGGGTAAACTTAACAGCAGTACAGATTATTATAGGCACATCGTTGAATAGAATGTTTTATTTTTACAATGCTTGTCACCTTTTTTTAACAGGAAGGTTTTGTTAAAGGGTCTACGTAATTTTTAGGTAGATTTATCAGGCATTGAATAATACACTGATTGTCTAGATTAACATATGACACCACGATCTATTATTAAAGTGTGATGGAGTTTGGTGGCATCATTACCTTTCATCTAGAAACTTTAACTTACACTTTGTTGTTGGGAGATTTTTTTATGTAAAGAAAAGGGGTCTCTTTATTTCTGATCCAAAAATATATATAATAAACTATTAACAGATGCACAAATAGCTTCCAATTGTACCAATACTTTTTTCTATAACAGCCTCTGCTGTAAACTGGCCGTCAGGATTACTGATAGAGTTCAAGCTACCTGGCCTGCTCATTTGAATATGCCCATCTGATTTTATATAAAAATAACAACTTCTCACTGCAGCCTTGACATGTAAATAGTCATTATAAAAAGGAAAGAGAATGCAGAGCGCCCAGACTTGTGACTATATGGAATTGAATTAGCCACCTTTGCCATCTCTGAGAAGTATTGGGCGGAGAGTTATCTTGATAACTGTAGGCATCTGGTGAACTGAAATACCAAGCAAAACACATTTATATTATGTATATCTTTATTTGTATGGCGCCATCCATATACACATAAAACGCGTGACATAATAATAGGAGACATAATAGGAATAAGCGCTTAAGACATAAAAGTAACCATAGGAAAAGGAGTCCCTGCCTCAAAGAGCTTACAATCTAAGTAACACGTGTTAACACATTTATACATGATGGAGACTGGAAGAAGAGTGATGAGTTTCCTCCACTCCCAGTTACTCTGCTTTTACTACTGGTAAAGTAGTCAGTTGGTTGCTCTTTTCTTCCATATGTCAATGGAAGCAGCAAAAATAAGATTTTTGTGTATGCCATATGTGTGCCAGCTACTAGAACCTTAGCTAGGCTCCCAAGGCATCCCCCACACCCATGATAAAGGTAATACTGGGTTTCGTCCCAAGGTGCAGCCCCCCTATTCCAGACAATACAAAATACAGTCCCAGTAGCTCTGCTTTTATAGATGCAGCCAGCTTCATTTTTCCCACCGATACCTTAACAGACCCAGGAATACTCCAGAACAGAATTTCTGCAGGATTCATTGGTAATGTTGCTGTAGAATGCTGCAGTATGCTTGGGCATATCGCAAAGTAGAGAAGAATAAAGCCAGCTACATCTGTACAGCTATAAATCCCCCAGACATATGCATGTCATGGTTACAAATACTAATATGAATGCATTCACATAGATTAATAACCATGGCAATACAAAAAACATACTAACCTACTTTTTTTTTTTTTTAAATCTTCTGCTTTCCTAAACTAAAATAAATAAAACATCAGCTATATTATGCAAAATATGTGTCACTTTGAAGGGTTTATAGATTTACCATTTCATGCTTCTATGAAGGTAAACACAAGAAACATTGAAAAGTATAAACACATTTTTTTTAAATGTCTTTAAATGGTATTTTATACCAATCCTGCCTCATTCTACAAATACGCAGCTTCATAAACAGAGACCCCAAACGAGCAATAATACCCTTCTATTTCTGTTTCTTTTTTTCCTCTGTGCATGTACCATATATGTATGAATCTGCTTATGTATAAATATGTTAATAGGTACAGAAATTACATCTATAAACATATAGCTCATTCACACACACAAGGAGTTAACAGTGGGATCAGTATTGCCAATCAGGACACTCTTTGTATAGGAGAACAAGGTACCTTCTCTTATTTAGCACAAGAGTGCTCTCATGCTGCACTTGTGTTTAAAAAATGACTTGCGCTACACATACAGGCACTGTTCCACCAGAGTGAATTGATGTGTGATAGGTTAAAACGCTGTGATTGACACCATTAAATGTATTAAACAGAGGCAACCCGTTCCATCACTTCGGTGAAGGAAACCCATTCTTGATTATGTTGAAACTAGGTCCTCTGCTATTGATATAAACCACTTGGCCTACAACTACTGTACAGTAACTGTATTGATCAATAGGTTTTATATGAAATGCTGAACAGTGTATCTGATATGTCCTATGTTACATTGCTTATTATAATTTATGCTAAAGTTTCACCTCTTTCTCCTCATTTTCTTAGTTATTTATTCTTGCTTCTAAGAGTTTTGTGAGACAGATCATGGAATTACAAGGCATGTCAATAATATTAAGATGAGCCCTAACTGATAATGAGACAAAACCTTGTTTTCGTTTCCTGCTCCACTTGGTTCTCACAGCATTTTCTATAGTTGCTCCTTTCCTCCCCTGTTGCCAGTACATGTTGCAGTGTGTTGGGTTGGAGTGTGTGAGGAGGCTGTCACAAAGGGAAAGGGAGGGGCAGAGAGACACAAATGGCAGGGAGAAAAAGACAGAGAGGCACAGAGGGGCAGAGAGAGGACCAGAGGGGCACAGTGGGACAGGGAGAGGCACAGAGGGACCGGGAGAGGAACAGAAGAGCAGAGAGAGGCACAGAGGGACAGAGAGGCACACAGAGGGACAGAGAGATGCACAGAGTAGCAGAGAGAGACACAGATGAGCAGAGAGAGATGTGGACGGCAGAAGAGACATAGAGGGGCAGAGAGAAAGAGATACAGAGGGGCAAAGAGAAACAGAGGGTCAGAGAAAACCCTTTTTGAAAGTTTAAAGAGACTTAAAAAAATCTCAAGGGAATAGAGATAAGATACCGACCTGAGAAATGCATCATAATAAAGGAGCACCAGGAAAAAAATATTATGCTCTGAAGTTGAGTGGTAGTAAATTCAGGGGAAAGGCCAGAAAGTACTTCTCCAATAAAAGAATAATAGATTATTATTATTATTGTTTATTTGTAAAGTGCCAACATACTCCACAGAACGGTACAGTGGAAGTACAGAGTGACATCCATTACATAAACTGAGTGACATATAAGTAAGGACAGACAAACGCAAACAGATACAGAAGGAAATGAGGACCCCGCTCCTGAGAGCTGACAATCTAGAGGGAATAAAGGACAATGTTAAAACAAAAGGTAAAGTGGCTGCTCATTGTGGGATGGAGTATGCCAGAGGATGGAGTATGGTCCAGCTGCACAGCTGAATCTATATGGATTTAGAAGTGTGGATGTTAGGGGAGGTTAAATAGCATGGAGTTTGGTCCAGCCACACAGCTGGTACCAATACGGTTTGAGGGGGTTGGTGGATGTTAGGGGCCTGCCAGATAGGCTTACTTAAAAGGTGAGTTTTCAGAGAACTGAGGGGGGCAGCGTGGGACAAGTCTTGCAGGTGTGTCACGGGGGAGACTAGGAAGCAGGACACAAAACGAAGGCATGGGAGGAACAGGAAAAAGGAAACTATAGGGACAGAGGACAGGAGCAACAAGAGGAGACAGACAGACAGAGGAGCCCCAGAACAGACAGAAAACAGCAGCACACCCGGTGGACAGACAGGGGAACTATGGCTGGGAGCAGGATGTCTAGGAAGACTCTGACACTACTCCCCCCTCTCAGGAGCGTTATCCGGGCTCTTCAGGGAGACCTTGGTCAAAAGCAGACTCGGGGTGACCCACCTCTGGTGGTTTATTGACAGGCAAAGTACTTGTCCCCACATTGACGGCACAGGAACCAGAAACCAGTCAATCAGTCTCTTCATAAAAATGAGTGAGGACATTGAGTTCACTTTACGTGGTCTCCTTTTGTGACCAACGTATCCCTTTTAGCTTTGGAATCTCTTTCTCCAACTTCATCTTTTCAGACTCCAATTTAGCACTTAATGTATGTTCCTTGTAACCCTTGCTCAGGTCTTGCAAAGCCTCTGCCAGCTTGCTTTTGAATTCTGTCTGATGTCCGGAATCTATTTTTACTGTCCTAGTCTCGTGCCATTTCGTGGTATCATTTAAAGAACATATAAGACTAGCTATTTCAGTTTTCATCTCTTGAAGCTCTCCTTCTGCATTTTTTTTCCCACTCAATGCAGTTGACAGTTCAGCTTCTTTGGAGTTGAGTCGCGATTCTACATCTCCCAGCTGACTCTGAGCCAGGCTTAAATCTGTTTCCTTTTCTTTATTTCTGACCTGCAGCTGCTGGTGCTCCTCCCATACCTTGTCCAAGTCCGGCTGCAGCCGGGCCCTCTCATTGGCCGTGTGGTCCAGCAATTCGCAGGCATCGGCCATTTTGGCCTCATAGCGCAGTGTCAGGCCAGCCACTTGCGGCTGGACACTTCCTCCCTCTCTTCCTTTTTGGCAAGCTGTATCTTGAGCTCAGGGATCTGCGCCTGCAGAGCTGTGAGTTGCTGGGATGTGTGTTCAGCTGCCAGCATTAGCTCTTCCATTTCTAGGCTTTGCAGCAAGTTCCACTCCCCAGTGAGAGACCCCTGTTTCTTGAGTGCATTCTGCAATTCTCCTCTCAGGGCCTTCATCTCTTCACTGTGCTCGCTCTGAGCTTGCTTCCATGCATTCTTCATTACATTTTGGAGCTCTGACAATTCCTTTGCTAGGGTCCCAGCAACTTGCCTTTTCTAGGTTTCTTTCTCCTGGGTGTACTGCCTGTTGGGGATGGAGCAGTGTCTCTGCTCCTCTAGCTCTTGCTACAGTTTGTGGACCGCCTTGTGCTCCCTCTCATACAGAGTTACCTGGCCTCTAAGCTCCTCCTCCAGCAAGGCTCTGGTTATGCTCAGTGTGGCCTTCAGCCCCTAATGTTGCTCCCTGGGCACATATTGGGTACTCAACTGCTCCTGCAAGATTTTTACTTCGTTAGCAGTCTGGATACTTTCTTCCTGCAGAACTCGCTGCTTCTCCTCAGCATCCACCTGTTTCTCCTTGGCGTCCTGCAGACTCGCACACAGCATGTTCTCTGCTGGTGTGCACTACTTCAGGAAGACACGTTCTTCTTGCAGCACTCTCTCTGCATTCTGCAGTGCTGCCTGTACATCTAACTTTTCCTGGGCCAATTGTTTCTTCCCTTTTCATGCTTGGTGAAACTTCTCAGTCTCTCCACTGAACTGACTACAGATTCCAAACCTCTTCCTTCAGGTTTATGTTCTCTTTCTTTACTGACTCTATGTTCCTTAGGACCATCTCATAGGCATCCCTAATGTACACAGCTCTGTGTTTAGACCGTGACCTTCCTGGCTAGAGTGTTCCAGCTTGGTACTGAACCTGTAAACTTATTTATGAGATGCTTCCAGCACTGCATCAACTTGATCCATGAAACTCCATGAAACATGATCCATGTCAAGCAGGATCGTCTGGGTCACAGGCAGGGGTCAGTAATCAGGACTCCACATGGAACAGAAGCAGAAGCATAAGGAGTCAGGACACAAAACAAAGGCAAGGGAGGAACATGAAACTATAAGGACAGAGGACAGGAGCACCAAGAGACAGACAGAAGAACCCCAGAGCAGACAGAAAACAGCAGCACACTCAGTGGACAGACAAGGGAACTGTAGCTGGGAGCAGGAGGTCTAGGAAGACTCTGACAAGGTGGGAGTGAGAGGTGGTAATAAGGAAGAGTAGAGGTGGATGTCGTGGGCAGAATAGAGGGGGCATTTACAGATATATTTAGGGATAAGGGCTGAGGTGTAAGGGGTCAGAGTCCTTGAGAGCTTTGTAAGTAAGAACTAGGGTTTTAACTTTAATTCTAGAGGATATGGGAAGCCTGTGTAGGGATTTATATAATGGAGCAGCAGATGTTGAGCGGTGAGTGAGGTAGAGAAGTCTGGCGGCAGCATTTTGGATGGATTGAAGTTGGAACAGGCGGTTGAGGGGAATACAAACTAGGAGAGGGTTGCAGTAATCACGGTGAGACAGGAAAAATCAGTGAGTTAGGCTTTTAGTTGCATCATTAGGGAGAAAATGGCATATCCTAGCAATATTTCAGAGGTGGAGGCAGCAGGAGTTAGTGATGGCTTAAATGTGAGGAATGAAGGAGAGGTCAGAGACAAAGTGACACCTAGGCAGCAGATTTGGTGTGCTGATGAGATTGTGATTTTATTGACAGTGAGGGAGAGTTTGGGTGTAGGAGTGGCCGTTGTAGGGGGAAAGATTATTCATTCTGTTTTGGACATGTTAAGCTTCAGGTAACGGTTGGAGATTCAGGAGGAGATTGTGAATAGATAGTTGGTGACAGAGGACAAGAAAGAGGGGGAGAGGTCAGGAGAAGAATGGTAGATTTGGGTGTCATCAACATAGAGATGATACTGAAAGCTAAAAGATTGTATTAGTTCTCCAAGATTAGAGGTGTAGAGGACAGAGCCTTCTGGAAACCCAACAGAAAGAGGGAATGAAGAGGAGAAGACACCAAAAGAGCGGTTGAATAGGTAGGACGAACCAGGAGAAGATTGCGTCACAGAGGCCAATGGGTGTAGGTGTGACTGTGCTCATCTCAAACCAGGAGGCCGACCCGCAGGGATGAGGCAGGGTATGGGAACTGAACACAGGCTTAGGGACTGAGTCCTGATTGAGAAGAATATCTGAGTCAAAGCAAAGGTTCAACGAAGGTAAAGCATAGCAGGGAACAGATATTGTCTAGGAACCAAGTATTAGACACCTTGCTCGAGCACTAGTGAGGAGTGAATGGCTACTATTTACAGACCAGGAACAGGTGCAGCCGATTGCATCCTCCATCCTAGTTGAGGGCAGAATGAAGTCACTTTGGCCATCTTGGCTGAGGGCGAAATTACCTCAAATGTTGGCCATCTTCATAGAGGCACAGAGCTCATGGATGAGTAAGTGTAATAAGAGGGACGGCTGCAACGGTAAAGGGAAAAATGAGTTATGGATTAGAGGTTTGAGTAGAGATGCATGGAATACCCATGGTATTCCTATGTTGCTAGGTAGTTCCATCCTGAAACAAACAGGGTTAATCATATAAGGCCCAATAAACTTGGGGCCCAACTTGGTCAAAGGCATCTTGAGATTCATATTCTTTATGGCTAGTTACCCTTGGTTCCCAGGTTGGAGAGTCAGAGCAGGACTCCGGCACTTGTCAGCCTGAGATTTCTATATCTGGGCAGCCTTGTTGAGGTTGAGGTGATTCTCCCTTCAGAGTTTTTGGAGGTTCTAAAACCTCAATTAGTAATTTGCCATGGTCAAGAATCTTTGAATGGGTTTAAGGGCAGTGGGGATAGTCAATCAAGGACAGCAGTGACCTTTGCTAGGTGTATTTTGAAGCCATTAGAACTAAGGTTACCAACTCTCGTCCTGAAGGACCACTAATAGTGCAGTTTGTAAGTATACCCTTGCTTGAGCACAGGTGGTTGAGTCAAAAGGATTGGGCCACCTGTGCTAATAAGAAGATAGCCTTAAAACCTGCACAGTTAGTGGTCCTTGAGAACTGGATTTAGGAACCTCTGCGTTAGAGGAAATAATGTATGTTTAACAACTAATTGACACCATTGACAAATCTGTTGCAAAAAGGAAGGTCGGGCTTCACATCCCATAGCGAGACTTCTTGTCATGGTTGTGCTGATGGCCACACGTGTCTACAATTCTATGGAGATCCTGTGATTTTCTGTTCCCAGCTGGAGACCTTCCCAGCATTATACAGTACGTGAGCAGCATTCCTGGCCAGTTACTATTGATATTCTTCTCTATTAAAATTGGTATGGGACTTTAGTACTTTTAAGATGTTATACATTCTTAAATATATTCTGTATTTCACTTGTTATCCTGCGGGGACTCAGCAGGTTCTCTATACCCAGTTTGAACATCTTGTGAGCATATGCACTAGCATTTATCTTTACAGGATTAGATTACTTATGTTCTGTGCTCTAATTTATGTTTAGGATTATTCAGTGTACCATTTATTTTTTGTTCTGTGGTTTGATTATTGCTGTAGCCAGGTACTTGTATGTGGTGTCAACTGGAAACTTTGTTTCCTACTGTAATTTGTATTTGGTTTCAGCAGTACTTTCACATTTATTCACTCTACATGCAATTACCCATTTGATTATATATTCTTGCCTCACTCCGGATTGTGATTCTTTTTACTTGGGTTTTATAACTATTCGTCTATGTTTTTTTTTTGTATTATGTAATAAATCAATTTTGGCTATTTTGAATTGGCCTTATCCATGGTTTCCCGCATATTGAAGGTTTTTATTTGATTCCTTTCAGGAATCTGTTTGCCTTAATATAGGAACACATGTATCCCAGAAAGGAAATCATCCGTTGCTCGAAGAGCCATTTCTTCAACTTGGAGAAGAGACAGTGTTGCCCAAGTATAATAGAACCAGCCTGACCAAAACCCGATGTTTGTACACACATGTGGAAAAAATTAGGATTTCATCCAAATATACAACGACCGAGAGGTTTGTGAGACCCTGGAATACTTCATTAATGAAGAACTGAAACACTGCTGGAATGTTACACAGGCCGAAGTGTATGTCCAGGTATTCATAGTTCCCATCCCTGGTGTTGAACGCTGATTTCCACTCATCACCCTTCGAAATACGAATAACGTTTTAGGCCATGTGGAGGTCAAGTTTCATAAAAAGAGTAGCTCCCTTCAGTCGATCAAACAATTCGGGAATCAGAGGAAGGGGATATCGATTCATGAGTGATTTTTATTCAGGCCCCTGCAGTCAATAGAGGGTCTCAAGTGTCGGCCCTTCTGGACCAAAAAGAACCCTGCCTCTGCAGGAGAAGAAGACCTGAATGAATCCCTTCTCGAGGTAATCCAGAAAATATTCCATCATGGCCTTTGTTCCCAGTTCAGAGAAGGCATACGTGTGACCACAGGGAGGAACGAAGCTTGGGAAAAGGTCAATGCCGCAATCATAGGGCCAATGCAGCTGACTTGTCTTTTGTCGAGGACACACTGGAACTCTAATTACCATTTCAGCAGGCTAGGGTTAATAGCATTGATGGAAGTTTTTTTGTCCTCGTTAGTCAGAATTTTGGAGAGAGAGGTTTGGCAGGCCTGACTCCACATTGTTACCTGTCCTGTGGTCCACTCAATCTGCAGATTGTGTTGCTAGAGCAACGGAAATCCCAAAATGACCATGGTCAAAGGAGAAAATATTATGTTGAGGCAGAGTGTTTTGAGATTAAAGGAGCCCTTAAGACTCTTAAGGTTAATGTGTCCCAGGAGATGACCCCGGGCCCAGAGATTTCTCATCAATAGCTTCTACCGCCAGTGGATCCTTCTTTCGTCGAAGTGGAATGGCATGGGACTAAGCGAAGGTGTGATCCAGGAAGTTATCAGCTGCCCCAGAGTTGATGAATGCCCGGGTATGCCCATACCATGACTCCAGAAATGATATACTGGCAGCAGAAGTTGAGTAGGTTGCACAAGAGGAGGTTATGGCCCTTTAGACTGCAATACAGGCAGAGGCCAGAAGAGCATCTTTAGAGCCTCTCCTGTCCAGACAGTCTAGTACCCCCAATTTGCATGGGTTCCACTGGGTCAGCGGGATGCTGAACACACAATGCTGGTGGAGAGTTGAAGATTTCCTGAGTGTGGATTTCTCACTCTGTCCCTCCCAGATCCGAAGGTCTATGCAAATGCAAAGGGTGATCAGTTCATCAAAATCCTTAGGAGTTTTCAGGCTCACCAACTGATCCTTGAGCTCTTTGCTGAGTCCCTGCCAGAAGGCAGCCAGTAAAGCCGCATTGTTCCATCCTGTCTCGGCTGCAAGGGTGCAAAATTCTATCGCATACTGGCCCACCGTCCGGATCCCTTGGCGTATATGAAGCAGTGACGCTGCAGCAGACAATGCACACCCTGAAGCATTGAATACATTTTTTTAAGGCCTGAACGAACAACAGGGAGTCGTTTACCAAGGGGGAGTCTTTCTCCCAGATAGGGGTGGCCCATGCTAAGGCCTCGCTCACCAATAGAGAAATAATGTATGCCACTGCACCATGAGGGGTGAACATTGATGGCTGTACAGTAGCTCAAACTGTATGGCCCACTGGTTCAGGAAGCCCTAGCATGCAGCTGGATTCCCCCCTTAGTGCTGTGGAGCCAGAATACGTGGCTCATGGGGTGTGAGAAGCGGAAGACCCCGAGGCAGAGCTATCAGAAGTGGTAACGAGGGGGTGAAAACTCTTGTGCTGACCAAATCTACTAGATTGGTGGATAAGTACAGTATTGTTGCTCTTTCAGGTTTTATCTGATATTTGCAGACTATATGTATATTGTATTGACTGGTTTCTATATAGTTGCATTTTTTGTATGTAACAAGCATAGTGTAAAAATCTTTTTTCTATATTACTTTGTTGACTTAAAATTCTATTAAGATCCATTTTTCCTTATTGAGTGCTGGATAACATTACAAATATACTGGTTATTTATGAGGGACAAGTGTTTCCCTCTGGTTTCTGTGACACTAAACAACTTGTTATTTTCTATTGATTCTACTGTGGTGCAGTTTTACCTATAAAATAACAGTATAACATTTTTAGATCAATAGTCAGAATACATAGATAGGCCATATAGATTGTACCAGACTGCAATACATTTCTACATAACCAGAGGGGCAAAATACAGCTCACACTCATTTAAGATCAGCACACGACCCCTTACCAGAGTCACAAACCAAAATGCTTTAAGGAGCTGAATAAGTGTTGTCCCCACTGCAGATATGAGAATGAGCAGCCTTTTCGAAAAGCAGTGGAAGAAGACATAAGCTCTTTGTACAAAGTGATTGATGATGCTAATTTGACAAAAATGGATCTGGAAAGTCAGATCCAAAGTATGAAGGAAGAGCTTGCTTTGCTGTCAAAGAATCACGAGGAGGTAAGAAATTAGCCCCTGGTATTGTGTCGCGGTCACTATTACAAATCGAGGTGGTGACTTTCACTAATAAGAAGTCTCCATTAGTCATTCTGCACAGCTCGCAGCTCCTATTATCTTACCATTGCCTACATTTAGCACTTTCAGACATGACAAACTCATACATACTGTTCCCTCTCTCCAAAAACTGGACATGGTGCACTATACAATGATTCTGAGTATCACTATACAATTTCGAAACTCAAAATCTCATTATCCTTACAGGAAATAAAACTTAAGTAGGTTTGAAAAACAGACAGGTCTGTCATGTTAAATTCATGTGGACCCATCCATGCTCCCCTCAAACCCATTATTGTGAGCGTCCTTCAGTAAATTGGTCTTTCTATTGGTGATTGCATGGAATTAGGGGATATTGGTGTCTAAAATCTAATAATATTTAGGGATGCTCTATTTTGAAAATACAAAATGCTGGTTAAATGCATGACCTGGTATGTGCTATTTCTCACTTAGAAATACAGGCTTCTCCCAGCAATTAGGTGTCAATAGCCACAATCACAGTTTATTTTCACGGTTCTAATTCGTCATAGGTAGTAGATTATCTTATATATGTTGCAAAGATAGTTATATATTTTTATAGACCAACATGATAGTTCGTCATCCATGCACTTGTACACATTAACTCTTATGAGGTTTTGTCTAAAACTATACCAATTGAAACCTGTCAAATCAGGAATTTGTACTATTGGAGAAACACTCTTCCTTCTAAAAGATATCATTGAAATAGTATTCACAATAGTCGGATGATGCCTATAGTTCAAAAGCCCAATAAATTGAAAGCAGTATAATGTGTATTTTACAGGATGTGAAGATGCTGTACAAACAGCTGGCTGGATCTCAGCTGGAAGAAGTGGATGCTCCAATTGGGACAGGATTGGATGATATCCTAGAGACCATTAGGATTCACTGGGAGAAAGACATTGAGAAGAACAGAGCTGAGACAGGTGCCCTGCTTCAAGCCAAAGTAAGTGCTGTGGCGTACATGCTTGCATCATCCACATTTCATTACATACATGTGTATATATACATATACATATATATATATATATATATATATATATATATATATATATATATACATACATACATACATACATACATACATACATACATACATACATACATATATATATATATATATATATATATATATATATATATATATATATATATATATATTGTTGTGTGAAAAAGAAAGTACACCCTCTTTGAATTACATGGTTTTACATATCAGGACATAATAACAATCATTTGTTCCTTAGCAGGTCTTAAAATTAGGTAAATACAACCCTCAGATGAACTACAGCACATGACATTTTACACTGTGTCATGATTTAAAGCAAAAAGCAGGATTTTCAGCGCTCGTGCTGCAGATGTTTTGATAGGAATAATCCCTGTGCTGCACGTGCATGGAGCATCTCCCCAGAAGCTCCCACTTCAGAGGTGATCCCCCCTCGAAGGGGGGAGGACACCCTGAGAAACAGAGAAGAAAAAATGCACAAAAGCGCACAAGGGATGGAATTAGTATTAATTTATTAAAACAAACACATAAACAGCTGAGGGTATCCAACCCCTCCTCAGCTCAATGAATTAGCTGCCCAGAAATGTAAACCATATATATGGTCTCTAAACATAGAAAACTCTAACACAGTAAAACATACACAACATAAGAAAAAAACACAATCAATGTAAAAATAATAATAAACAGAGAGAGTACTAACAGCCCAAGGGAGTTAAGGTAAAAACCGCCATAGAGAGCTATAATACTGCTGACAGGGGGAAACGAACACTCACACTGAGGCAGAGAAGGGGGACCTCTGATAACCGTACAGGATCCGGATCACGGCATCAAGGAAGATGGAAACAACCGCCACTGGAGCCTCAGGCAAGCTCCGTTTCAGCCTCTCAGCAAACACGCGCAGGATGACCTGTCGTGACCTCTACGCGTTTCGCACCACGTGCTTCGTCAGACCTCCTGACGCGTAGAGGTCTTTATAAAAAGACATCACAATCATATGAAACAAAGAGCTTGTTGTGGGGATCTATTTCTTGTTTCTCATGGTTTTCAAAAGCCACTTTTTATTTTGCTAGCATGACAAACACTGTTGTCTTGATGTGTATGATAGGCAGCAGTCATTTTATACATTTCAGTCGTTGATATCTCCAGAAATACAGAAAGGGCATTGTTAAAAAGAGCAGAAAATAATATTACAATGGTAATAAGAAAGGAAACGTATAATTTATGGTGAGTAGAGCAGGTGGCTACTTTAAAAAAATCAAGCTGCACTATTTGTACTATATATTTTTATTCATGTTCAAAATGTTGGGGAGCCTCAACAGATGGCTTTGTTATTGACTCTGGTAGACCACAGGTTTTGCCACAATTTGCACCTATTTGTAATAACTAGGAGCATAGCATAGCCAGTAACAAAGCTAATAAATAATGAGAATGGTTCCTCTGTTACTGCATAATTGCTTATGGGTGTGTTAGCTCGGTCTTACAGAGAAAAACTGTGGTCCAGCCGAGGTCATCCTGATGATAAGACTGGGAGCAAGAATGTGCTCAAACAAACACAAAATGAAGAACTGGATAAAATATCCCTCACTACCATGCATAACACAAGCTTTGAAATGATGTCACGCATTGGAATCAGTGAGACAACTTGCATACAAACACAACCGCCACTTGTCATCGTGAGGCCTATTTTCTCATTATTAGCACTGTTTTCTTGTCAACAGCATTCAGCCATTTTACCTGCTGTGCAAAGCCAAGATGAAGAAGTTGTGGGGTCTCTGAGAGAAGAATTCCATAACACTGCCTGCAAAATCCAGAGCCTGCAAGCAGAGACAGAATCCTTGAGGACTTTGGTAAGTTTTTTTTGCACTGTAAGTTAATATTACATGGACATTCTGGGCGATATTGAAATCTACAAGACTGCTTGTACTGTTATTGAAGTGATGTTTGAGTATGCCAAGCTATACCAACGATTTGCATTAGTTTGGGTCATAATAGCATTATTTTCATCAAGTGATTTGATGAGTGGTTATACAAAACAATAAGTTAGGGTGGAGTTATTTAATAAATGGTGCCCCATATGGCACATCTGTGAGTACGTGACTTGTGTATGTGAAAAGGGTAAATACTTCCAGCTAACTTGCTGACTTATCTTCTGGCAGGGCCCTCACAATTAATAATATCTACCCCAAAACCATCACACTACACCTCAGTTTGCTGCCACCACAGAAAATATTTTTAAGGTCTTACCTTCAAAGTCCTTGGTCCTGGTTTACTAGGAAAAATATGTAATCAGCACGAAACCCAATGTAGCTAAATGTGTCTTAAAATGCATTTAATCTCTTCTAAACGGGACTAGGTTCAAATTATATCCCAAAAAGACTGTACTTATTACATTTTAGATATAATATATTTATTTTATATATTTATATTAAATGTTTTACCAGGAACTAATACATTGAGAGTTACTTCTTGTTTTCAAGTATGTCCTAGGCACATAGTTATAACAATACATGGTTACATTAAAAGAACAGAGGTTATACAGTCAATTCACAGACATTTCATGGACAGATAGAGTTGGAAAATTGGGTAAAGGGGGATAAAGAGCTGGTGAGTTTCAGATTGAAATAGAGAAGCTTTAACATCACCAAACATCAACGAATGGCAGCAAACGGCTCACACCCTTTAGCTGCCCTTTGACTGTGCCAAAGGCTGCACGCCTTTGGGCGATGCAGATGTACACTGAAGGGGTTCAGATTGAATACAGCTGTGAATACAAAATTCTTTGTGCTCTTGGCTCATTACCATTCCAGTGGGTGGGGTTGATGTTCGACAAAGTAAAAGGAAATGTTAACCCTTAGTACGCTGGTCCTGTGCAGAGTGGAGCAGCTCTTGGAGAGCGCCATTAGGTGTCCGCCTTTGGGGTGACGCAGATGTACACTGAAGGGGTTCAGATCGAATGCAGCTGCGAATACAAAGTTCTTTGTGCCCTTGGCTTATTAACATTCCAGTGGGTTGGGTTGATGTTCCACAAATTACAGCAAATGTTAACCCTTTGCACTCTGGTCCTGTATCCTCTTGGGGAGCCCCATCAGGCATCCGCCTTTGGGGCAACGCAGATGTATAAAAAGTGGTACAGTGCTTGGTTACAGAAAAAGAATGTTACAAAATACATACAATATAGAAATGCAGACAGTTTCAGAAAATTACGGGATAAAAACAGAAAATCTAAGTACGATACCACATAGCAATATCAGATTCTTCAAAGAGGGTTGAAGTTGAAAGTAAGAAAATCCACGTGTGTATTGGCAAAACTCACCCTCTATGTTGAATTCTAATTTCATATCACAATTGAAATGGTTTTTAGTGTAACTTTGCCTCTATCACAAAGATGAGTTCCACCTTTTGTGACATTTTTAGTGGAGAAATAGTTTTTAAACTAAAAATCACCCCTAACTCTCTTTGTGTAACTCCTAGAATAATGTGACCCATAGCATTGTGTCCGGATGAGCTTGCTGAAGGCATATAAATCAGTCTTGACAGGACTACTCTTAATTTTATGGGGCAAACAAATATTTGACATTTACACAATCAACAACATGGCATGTTTGATATTAATTAAGTCGCCTGACTTCACAGGTCAGAAATGTATATTCATCCTGCTTGTGAATCAAATCAGATTGGATTTAGTTTATATAGGTGGTCCTCGGTTTTCTGCCGAAATCCATCCGCAAACCGCAATTGGATTGCAGATCCAATGTAATCCGCGGCGGTGAGCGGCAGATAATCCGTTACGATGTCGGATAATACGTTCTATGGAATGCATTATCTGGCATCGGATAATCCATTCAACGGATAACGGACAGACGGATAGCGAGGGCCTCCTGTATTTAGTAAATCTGTAGGGACATGGGTAATGCTGCCCTGGTCACTTCTTCTTTTTCTGTCCAGAGCACTTTGGAATTCCCTTGAAGTTACGTTAACATGTCCTGGTTACTTAATGGCACATCTGGTTGTCAAACTCCACTGT
Organism: Ascaphus truei; assembly: GCF_040206685.1. Classification (NCBI taxonomy): domain Eukaryota; kingdom Metazoa; phylum Chordata; class Amphibia; order Anura; family Ascaphidae; genus Ascaphus; species Ascaphus truei. The sequence continues at coordinate 377,380,801 of NC_134484.1, read as the reverse complement.
AAAGATGTTTTGTTAATTAATTGCTTTATTGACCAATAAAGTTGGCCCATTAATATTGGCTAATTTTGACTCTAATAACCTTTATGAGGCAGAAAAAAAACAGGCACTTTTAAAATGTAATATTAACTCCAGATGAAGTTATATCTTTTGTGTGCTGGACTTCTAGCACAACTACTCAGGAAAAAAAGCCATTATTATTACACATGGTATGACATGAAAAAATGTCTTCCATATAAGGCACCATTTTTCTTTGCAAGATGTTGGCTACCATTAAGGGCTGGCGTTAGGGCAAGGCGACCAAGGCAGGTGCGTTGGGCCCCGCGTCTCAGGGGGGCCCCGCGCTCCCTCCTCCTGTCGGTGCCAAGTCGCTGCTCATCCCAAAGTAGGGGGGGGGGGTTGTCTGTAGCTGGGGGAGGTGTCTGTAGTTGGGGAGGTGTGAGTAGTTGGAGGAGGTGTCTGTAGCAGGAGAGATGTGTGTAGCTGGGGGAGGGAGGTGTGTGCGTGCGTGCGTTCATGCATGTGTATATAGCTGGGGTCTTACCTTATGCAGAGCGGCCCTCCTGCAGCATGGCGTTGCCATGACAAGGCAACGTCATTACGCCATGATGTCATGATGCCTTAGAAGGAGGGGCCCTGCTGCCTGCATGCCGCCTTGGGCCCCGCCAAAGGGAAGGCCGGCCCTGCGACTGGTTAGAAAACTGTCATCAAATGTATATGTGTACATGTTTCTAATGTAGTGTAGAGTCAACTTCATACATCTCCCCTCTGTTGTACCAAAAACTCAACACATTTTATTGCAATGATATTTATTTTGTTACAAGTTGAAAAAAATAGAAAGAGGAAATATATTAGGCAAGTAGGTTTAAACCAGCTAAGCCCTGGAGATGTTTTGACTATCAAAAAATGGAGGAGAAAATACTGTAAGCTGTCCATTATATTTCATCCAGTAACTTATTAATGACTCCCTGCCCCATAAAGCTCACAATCTAATTTTGGTGCCTGAGGCACAGGGAGATAAAGTGGCTTGCCGAAGGTCACAAGGAGAGCTGAAAAATACCATATAAATAAGCACTCAAGGGCATCCCCAAAAAGTAGAACATAAAAATAGTATTTATTATGCCACAAAACACTCCAATGTTGACATCACCAAAATATTATTTTTAGCACGTGCTGTATGGTAAAACCATGACAAATACATAAGAAATACAGATGCAGCCGGTCGTTATTGCACCCGCTGGCTGTTAGCCCTGTCCCTTTCTCACACGCAGCTAATGCATTTACAATGGCAGTTGTTCCCGCTGACGTCAGCTGGAGCAATAACGGCTGCTTCATCTGTATAGGATAAGATTCACCTATCAAATATTCTTTGCACTACTATACAGTACTTCTAACCATAAGTCATGTATGAAAGACCACATATGGTATACAACATCAACTGGCATATTTTAACAGTGACATACTGTACTCCCCTCTGCAGATAGCACACTTTAAAAAAAAATAAAAATATATATATATATATATATATATATTATTTATATATGTGCTCATGTGCAGTTGGTAACACTGGCTAAATAAATAGTTTTTTTGCAGTAAATCCCTAGTGCCCTGCTTTTAATTTGGCTTGCTGACATTGGAGTACAGAAAGGGGTACCCTGAACCAGGAACAGGGTGACTATAACATTATATACCATTATACTATATATTTATTGTGTGAAGCAGATATCTGTTGTATTCCTTTATAGTGCACCATAATAATATAGGACACATCCTCCTAAAAAATAAAAGGTTTTAATCCACATAGATCAACCTTTTCGGTCAAACAACATCATCTTGACAAAGGTCAGTGTGTTTGACCACAACGTTGATCTATGTGGACTAAAACCTCTTTTTTTTTTGTATGAAGACCTCTGGAATGCCGGTTCCTTTTATTTTTAGGAGGATGTGTTCTATATTGTAGGTCTCCCCATCGGGGGATGATCGATGTGCACCTGAGACAGTTACATAAATCCAGTGAGTGCACCTATTTCTTTCTTGCACCATAATAATGTACATATACAAACAATACATGCAAAGATGGAAAAATGTACATGCAGGTAAGAGTATAGACATATCACAATCAAAATACCATACAAAGGGAGGAACGAACTTACAAAAGTAGTTCTTAGTAGTTGTCTCTTTAAACCGCAGTCACTTTGGCATAAAGGTGTAGCCAGACTTATTGTCCCCAGAGCCACGGGGAAAAAAGCAAATTGTGTGGCTCCAGAGAAGGTAAAAGCATGGCAACCTGTGGGGAGCCCACACTTCCGTACCAGACCTCCTGCTGCGTTGATCCCTGTGATTATCCCTGTGCCGCAGTTGCGTTCCCATGGCTTTCCTCGCCAGTGGGGACAGCAAGGCTGTCTCTACATATGTAACTCTAAAAGATAAGGTGCTTAATGCCATAGTTAGATGGAATTTGGGTGGGTCTTGCTAGAATTACGTCTGATATTCTTCACACAGAGAGCTGACCCCGGGATTTGAACTGGGTTCCCCCACTTTAAATCTTACTCAAAGATACTACTTGGGGCCCCTACAAACTTACATTTTTTACTATTTTTACAGAAAAGGGGGTTGGAGAACTCTCTGTATGATGCTAAACACTGGCATGACATCGAACTCCAGAATTTGGGCTCAGTGGTCACCAAGCTGGAAGCAGAACTGGAAGAAATCAAAGGGGAAAGTGAACAGCATCAGCAGGACAGAGAGAGCCTGTTAGTCCACAAGCTGCGAATGGAGAAGGACATAGCAGCATACCACTCTATCCTGGATGGGGAGGAAAACAGGTAACCTGCCAAGAACACGGAGTGCTTTCCCACCCAGTTTTGCTAATATGTAGAATGCCAACATTTCACATTGCATAACTGAGAGATTGCGTCTTTATTGGCAGCTACGCAGACACAGACACCCAGCCGAACTTCACTGCCAATCATTTTGACTCTACTTCTTATCCTGTAGCAATCACTTAATTTAACCACGCGCTCTCTTCTTCAGTATTGGCAGCTTTAATATGCCTCACATAAGCATGACTACAGCCATTTAGTCAGGATGAGGAAGTTAAGCAGCTACTCGCATTAAATATTTTATAGTTATTTTATATTGATATATTTACCCCACTAGATGTCTCATAGATCACATATTCTTGTAGCTACGTATTTCCTATCTATAGAGATGGGCGAACTTACAGAAATTATATTAGTGGTCTCTCTTTCCAACTTTCACAAAAATTTGAAAAATTGCGAAAAATTGGATTCAATTGTAAAACCGAAAATTTCTAGTGCAAGTTGAATGGTGTTTTCAAACTTCTGTAATTTCGTGAAAGTTCAAAAATGCACAACAACTTTGCAGCAAATTCAAACTGTGGCAAAGAGTTCGCCTCTGCCTTTGTTATCTGTGGATCAGTCATGTGTCAACCATAATAAAAATCACACATGTATGTTGTAGTACACATGTTTTTAAGAGCACCTGGGCTCCTTAATTAGACTTTACAGCCTGAATATGGAGACTGGGATCGGGAGAAGATAGTGAAGAAGTCATATAACTAAGTTCTAATAAAACATCTGCAGTGGACTTTTTATTTGTTTAGTTATGTGGACCAATACAAAAAACACCACCGTTAAAGAATACTAGTTCAGTAGATCAACAGCGCTACCTAAATTCTCTTCTCCAATATGGAAGCATTTTCATTATTTACCCAGTGAATAAATGACACAGTAAAAGCCCATCATTGAACATGCTTTCTTGTTCTGATGGTTACATTTATCAGGTTTTAATTGTTTCCCAAATAATCATACACCATATAAAAAAAAGACAAGTACGAGTCAGAAGGGAAAAAAGAGCTAACTGGTTTTCTGACACTTTCCATATCATTAGGGAAATATTTTGAACCCCTATTTACCTGGCTCAAAAAGAGTACTACATCGAGGTCTCTTATATACAGTGGTGCTCAGTGTCTCTAATTACTGTACCTTCTGAGGGTGCTGGCATTAAGGCTGGTTGAGCATGTATGCTAAATGGTTGTAATGAAGGATGCCAGGAACTTTATTAGTACAAACAAGAGCTTTGATTATGCTCCACATATAAGGACATATTCTCTTTAGACAATGAGTGTAAAATAATAAAGATGCATTTGATATTCTTCTCTGGTAGCTCTCACCACTATCCTATCCTAAATGCATAGTCACATTAAATGGCTGGTTTAGCAGGCTGGCATGAAAACTCTGAATCTTCCCCTAAATCAGGAATCTTTACTTCTATATTTTTTTTTTATCTATAATCGATATTCTAAACAACATAATTATTTGATTATGACAGTATTATGATTGCTCAGTTTACCACAACATAGAGTAGTGACCAGTGTATGGGTTATAGCTTGTGTGCACATACTTCCAATATTATTCTGATATGATGCCCCAATTGTTATGCCACTTGTTACCTGTAGAACTATCCAAGGTTCTTTCCTTTTTCTTGCAGATGATCTTTCAATGAGTGGTCCACAGAAGATGGTGCTGATGTTCAGTATAAAGGATGATTGAATCACAACAAATGTTCTACTGGATGATTCAGTGCTACATTTCCTGTCATCAAAGCAAGCCTTGTTTTATTGTGTTTGCGTGCAATTCAGTTTAGGTAGGCTGCAGATTGAACAACTTTAATTTAACCCTCTCACAAGTTTGGCATGCTATGTTCCCATTATACAATACTGTTAAAATGAAAAACAATTCTAATAAATAACCTTTGGATGACATTCTGGATATATGATTTTCAGGAACATCTTGTGCTCATTTTACTTTGATACTGGTTTATTTACTGTCTTGTGGACAACTGAAACTAAAATAAAGCATCTCACAGAATCTTCTTAAATATGTGTTATTTTTTTTTCAAATTGCTATAACCTCTTTGTTCTTAAGTTTTCCAAATTTGTTGGAGCCAAATAGGTGCTTTCTAATTCCAGCAGTGTCTTATTGCCATTCTATCAAATGTAACAGCTAAAAAGATGTGGTATGCCAGAGTAGTCCACTCCATTACACACATCTGGAGTGATGAAGAGGAAATTGTGGCAAGAATGGAGGTCAGGCAATATAAGACAAAGAAGTAGTGACAGATATAGGCCAGAGAGGGGTGACAAAGTACTGTAGAACTGAGAAGAAAAATGTTACATCAACAATATGCAGCTCCCTGTTAGGGACTACTAAGGGTTAAGGGCCTAAAGGATTAACTCTATGTGCTTAGAAAGTGTAATGCCCCTCTCCCATCACGTGGTACAGGGTGACTAGGTAGAAACCTAGCCATGCCCACCTTCTAGGTGGTGTCTAGCCTGTCACCTGGTACAAACCACTCCCCCTGTAGGTATGGTGATGAATGATATCACTAGCAAATCTATATAATGGAGGTAGAAGATTCTAGATTCAGGTCCCAGGATGAGACACAGGTGGGGATCTCACTGTATATAGTGTCAATCATGTTTATATGTAGAGCTATGTGTTTAAGGATGTCTTAAGGAAGGCTTCTAGTCATAGCCCATAGCAATGGTCCGAGGTTATTTGTTTGCCCTGAAAGAGGAGGATACATGGTACTCCAGGGGGGAATCCTTTTAAATAAAGGGTTCTGGAGCACCGCAGGATTGGCCCATACTGACCAGTTGTAAATGTGTGGCCCTGCTGTCTTGGGATAAGGAGGGTACTACTCAGAGCGACGGGATAGGCATCCTTGATGCTAGCTCTACCCTGAATCCTGGTGTAAAGGAGGCAAATCCAAATGCAGGGACAGCTAATACCATGCAGACCCAGTGCTAAAGGTACCTAGTCCTGAACCTCCCTAGGATAGTGGTGAGAGCTACCAGACAAGACTATCAAATGCATCTTTATTATTTTACACTCATTGTCTAAAGAGAATATGTCCTTATATGTGGAGCATAATCAAAGCTCTTGTTTGTACCAATAAAGTTCCTGGCATCCTTCATTACAACCATTTAGCATACATGCCCAACCAGCCTTAATGCCAGCACCCTCAGAAGGTACAGTAATTAGAGACACTGAGCACCACTGTATATAAGAGACCTCGATGTAGTACTCTTTTTGAGCCAGGTAAATAGGGGTTCAAAATATTTCCCTAATGATATGGAAAGTGTCAGAAAACCAGTTAGCTCTTTTTTCCCTTCTGACTCGTACTTGTCTTTTTTTTTTATATGGTGTATGATTATTTGGGAAATAATTAAAACCTGATAAATGTAACCATCAGAACAAGAAAGCATGTTCAATGATGGGCTTTTACTGTGTCATTTATTCACTGGGTAAATAATGAAAATGCTTCCATATTGGAGAAGAGAATTTAGGTAGCGCTGTTGATCTACTGAACTAGTATTCTTTAACGGTGGTGTTTTTTGTATTGGTCCACATAACTAAACAAATAAAAAGTCCACTGCAGATGTTTTATTAGAACTTAGTTATATGACTTCTTCACTATCTTCTCCCGATCCCAGTCTCCATATTCAGGCTGTAAAGTCTAATTAAGGAGCCCAGGTGCTCTTAAAAACATGTGTACTACAACATACAACATACTAATCAACAGATAACAAAGGCAGAGGCGAATTCTTCGCCACAGTTCGAATTTGCTGCAAAGGTGTTGTGCATTTTTGAACGTTCACAAATTTACAGAAGTTTGAAAACACTATTCAACTTGCACTAGAAATTTTCGGTTTTACAATGGAATCCAATTTTTTGCAATGTTTCAAACTTTTGTGAAAGTTGGAAAGAGAGACCACTAATTGAATTTCTGAAAGTTCGTCCATCTCTATAGATAGGAAATACGTAGCTACAAGAATTTGTGATCTATGGGACATCTAGTGGGGTTAATATATCAATATAAAATAACTGTGATATGGGGCAACTTGAAGTTTTGTAGGTTATTGATTAAGGGGCTGCACTGCTACATATGCCATTGGGCACTAGATTTAGCCAAATCAGATCCAAGTCATGGAATCCCATTATAAATGACACCCAAAAAAATGAAATATATATTCATGGCAATGTAACGTATTTTCAGTCCTTGATTTTAACAGATATCCCTGAAGTGAGGTTTATTTATTATTTTGAGGGAGGGGAAATAAATCATAAAGCCCTTGGATCTTTCTGGATGGAGCAAAACAAAAATATATAAACCTCGATTTGAGCAAGTTGTCAATTATCAGTAATTAATGTGAGTAAGAACATTTAATTGCCTTGTAAGAGCAGTGGGTTGAGTGGCTTACTAAATGTGGTGGCCCTATGTCTGATTTAATACATTTATGAACCCTTTGGGTGCCCCAGGATGTAGTCACTACATCTTGCGGAGAGGCACTGCGGAGGTCCCATGACGTAATGACTATGTCATGCAAAATGAAGGGTTTGTGTGCCATTTAGATCACATCCTGCATTCCCACGGAGCGCAGGACATGATCTGCCCAATGGCGAAACAGAGAATTCCTCCTCTTCCGTTTCCTGCAAAATGGCCCTCAATGACACTCAGGCACCACTGCACCTCTGGTACTCAAAGGGTTATTCAGTGGGGCAAAACTCTTTGCACTATATTTGTGAAATATTTAAGCAAAAGTAGGAGGCACACAGGAAACCAAGTGTAGTCAAATCAGCTTACTCTGTGTTTATTCTCAAAACATTCTTAGAGCAGACACATCCATAAAGTAATGTTTCAGGGCCCTGAGCCCTTTCATCAGACCTATGCACCCATTACCTAACAGTGACTATTCACAAAACACCCTAAGCAATTAACACTCACCCAAAGTCCCACCACCTGCGGTCCTTGTAACAGTATGCAAATCGCCTGGAAGCAGATTAGAGTCTAGAGACCAGTTTTGAATACAGGTAACAAAATAAGCTTCAATCTTATACAATATTCACATCTATAATACGGTGTGGTGCATACCTGCTGGCTCACAGTAGATCGGAGTCTCCCGCGTTGTTGTAGGGGAGAACAGAACAGGCTTCTGGGGTAGTAACTGATTCGTACTCACGGTGACAGCGCCTCCATCTCTGCAGGCCCCAGGGATGTGGAGGCAATTCCTGCATGAGAACTTACTTCCTCACCCCCCTGATAGATTGCAGTCTCAGACAGGAAGGTATATTGGAACAGGAACACTCTTTATTGTACACACTGCAGATGGTCAGCATACACAGCTCACACAGTGGTTACAGCAGTTCTTGGGGTTTCACTCTCACGATGTACCCTGGACCTACACTGCGGGTACAGGGCCCACACAGCAGTCCTTGCTCTTCCCTTACTCCCTATTAGAGCCAGGGGTATGTCTCACTCCTAACTCCCCAAGGGGAGAAGGGAGTAAGTGCACAGCCAATCCGCACTTCTGGGTGAGAACCTGTCTCAAGGGTAGAGACAACTGACTAACTTTGGTAGTGCAGCCCCTTAAGTACAGGAAAAGCAGGAACAAGGTTTGAGTCCCTGATTGGACACACAGGCCTAGTCGCACCACCTCCACTGTGACTCACTGAAGCTGCTGGGGGTGGGGAAACCCCAGGATTAGTCCTGGCAGCCTGCTCTTACCAGGGCTTACTGCCAGGAGAAGGGCAGACTGGTAGTCAGAAACCAGTCCTGGCTACACTAATAAAGAAAGCGATTACTTATTCCATATAACAAGAGTCATTCACAGTCATCCAATATCAATATATCACAGAATGTGTGCCTTTTCAATTTCAGGAGCTTCTTGGAATCAATCCAGATATGCATACAGGAAGGCAGTCAGCACCGGGGTTTGTAGCTGTAAATTAAAATCCTGGTGCTACATATAGTTGTATGTAAAGATTATAATACAAAAAGTATTTTTTTAAATCAAGACAAAAAGGTAAAGATATATATATATATATATATATATATATATATATATATATATATATCTTTACCTTTTTGTCTTGATATATATATATACAGAACAAAAATCAGCGCTAGATAGACCAAATGTGAATGGAAAGAGTGATAATTAAATGATAACAAATAGTAATAATGTTCTATGACAAAATACTATAACAGTAGGAACAGATAAAATTACCTAGCTGAAATGTAACCTAGAAAAAAGAGTGTGCTACATACATATAAGTAGGCATATAGTGAATGAAATAATGGATACTTAATGAAAGTCAACAAGATGGTGTATTAGTCCTTGGGATGTTCGCTGCTTCTTGTAGGATAACCTGCATCCACATTAATCTGTTAAAAAAGAAAAGAGAGAAGAGAGTGCCCCATAGTGCAATTCTGTTAAAAGTTTAATGCCAAACTTAAAAGATCATTGAATGCACTCACAAACGAAAATGGATAATTCAGCAATATAGAGAAATGAGTCTCTGGTGGTTACTCCTCTCGGGTAGATGCCAGTCCCCAAAGATGTGTAGTCGAAGGATTCCCAGTTGTAACCAGCACAGCACAGAACAGGATGAGCAGAGAAAATACCAGCTGCCAGATCGTATGCCTGTGAATACACTCTTCTGGTATACCCGAGAGAAGTAACCACCAGAGACTCATTTCTCTATATTGCTGAATTATCCATTTTCGTTTGTGAGTGTGCATTCAATGATCTTTTAAGTTTGGCATTAAACTTTTAACAGAATTGCACTATGGGGCACGCGCTTCTCTCTTTTCTTTTTATATATATATATATATATATATATATATATATATATATATATATAGTATATATATATATATATATAATAAAAAATAAATAGATGATACCGTTCTGTGGCTAACGAAATGCTTTTATTTGTGCGAGCTTTCGAGATACACTGATCTCTTCTTCCGGAAGAAGAGATCAGTGTATCTCGAAAGCTCGCACAAATAAAAGCATTTCGTTAGCCACAGAACGGTATCATCTATTTATTTTTTGATTATTGAAGCTCGGCTAACACGGTACTGATACCTCTACATGTATATATATATATATATATATATATATATATATATATATATATATATATATATATATATATATATATATAAAATATGCCTACCACAATAGCTGGGATAAAAGGATTCAGCACAAGGAATAGTGGCATAGAGATTTTATTATGGGGTATAGGGACCATATTCCAGATAGGTGAACCTGGGGAACCCCTAGCAGTTGTCGGTAGGAAAGTGTAGAGGTTGGATGGTATACCTATTCCATTTCTCCAACGCGCACCCACAGAAAATAGGGTAGCCCTCATTATAAAGAAAAGACCAATCCCAAAAACCAATGGAGTTGGACTGCTTTCCTGTATGGGGATGAGAAAAATATTCTCCCCCAATAATACGATTACATTTGAAAAAGCTCCTGCATGGATAGGCCCAACAGATGGTGTCGATACAAAGGTTGGTTCTGAAACTTTCAGTGAGTCGGCCTTTACAATGTTATCCCTGATGTTTCTAGGTCTCTAATGTGCAAAGAGAGGGTGATCACAAAACAGATGTCCTATTGAGGGGTCCTTCTGTAGTACAGTAAATACCATTTTTTAAAATATTTGTGCTGTAGAAAGAGGAAAGTGGAGAAGCTTTCTAAAATAAATCCACAAATCATTTTAAAGTGACATTGTAAGAATGTAAATAAAAAAAGTAATGGTGCTCTGGGTGGGAGGGGGGAAAGAAAGCAACAACTCTGTGCTTCCACTAGGGATCATACTTTTCTGAGCACAGAATACTGAAGTGATTTTAGTGTTGCAGTGATTGCTGCTGAGTTCTTTAAAAAAAATCTAAATAATGTATTCAAATCTATTTTGGCACTCACAGGAATTGTGTGGGGTGGTTGAGTATAGGAAATCGTTTTTGTCTTCATCTCTATTTGGGAGATAAATGTATTTCAGTGACTCACCGTGCATGTCTATTTGTGGGTGGCTGTGCATGTATGCATCTGACTGTCTGTGTGTCACACTGTGTGCGTGTCTGCTAAAATGTCTTAATATTATAATGGCTGGAAAAAAAAACGTCACCCTATTCAACAGAATATGAAGAGAAAAGCAAAGCTGCATAACTAATATTAAATATACTAGAAAGAAGACATTCAGGTCAAAGCAGAGGGCTAAAATCCTATTATCCCATGTTTTTGTGTAAGGATTCTGACCGATCCGTGTCGGTTTTGCTGCAGTTCGGGTTTTACAGGTTGCCTGCCCTTTTTAGTCAGTGCGGCCATTTTGTTTACTGGCAGCCTGCTATATAAGGCTGCAGCTTCTAGAGCAAGGTTCTACGTTTCGCAGCTCCTGTTGGTCTTCGCTGTCACGCCTTCCCCTTTTGCCTGTTTGGATTCCTCTGTTGCTGACCCCAGACCGTGACCCCGACCTCGCTGTTTTCTACCTGCCCTGACCTTTTGCCTGTCTCCCTGACTCTGCACCACTGCCGCCAGCCCTGACCCCTGCCTGCTTACCGACTTCGGATACTCTTACAGGACTCTGTCCCTGGCCTCTGGTCGGTTATTCTGCAAGACGAGCATCATCACACTTTGGCCATTATTGAAGAGCACGTTAAAGGGGAAGCAGAATGTGGCAGGATGTCCATTCTTAACTGTCCAGGGCAGTCATTTTAGGTGTAGTAAGAGATGTTACACAGGGATAAATATTTATACATTCCCCACACCTAGACTTGAGGAGCCTTGTATCTAAATGCTGCATGAATATATCCTGCATCTAACCTGCTTTCACCTCTTTGTTCACAAGTGAAGCAAATATATATAAAAACAGACAGCCAAAATGGTAGTTGTTGTCTTTGGGTTGATCCATACACCTCACTGTCTGCCTCACCAGGAATGTCTAGACAATGATTGTCGACCTTTATTGCAAGGGGACACATCTGGCTTGTTTTTGGAATGCAAGTGACATCCTTTCTCTCTTGCATCATGCTTCTTTATGTCAGCACTATTTTAATGAATCATTTTCAATTTAATTTGGTTCTTTTTTTAATTAAAATGCACATCTCACTTTTTCATTTCCTCATGTTTAAAAAAAATAATAATTTAAAATAGAGATGTGCAAACCGTTTGCAACAGTTCGGGAAAAAGAAGGTGTGGAACGACGCTAACTGTGAGCCGGTTTTAAAAAAAGGAATGTGAAAACGGCAAAATTGTACAATTTTCGTGTCATTTCAGCACATTCTGAGCAGAAACGTTTGTTTTGATGCACTGCACCATTTTCTCCTTGCAGCCATGCCAACGGTAAGAAGCTTGTGTGCTGAGTGGTCATTAGCCGAGGCTAATGCCACCTCAATCTTGGCAGAGTTATTGAAGCTCCCCAAATTACAAGCTGCTGCTGAACTAGAGCACAGTAACCTGATACATTGATGTTAAGGCTTACAGTTGCAAGGCGGAAATGTCTCTCATTCTATGAATGCCGCTCCAAAATGACCATCCGTCTACTGAATGCAATGCTACATACCACTTTGTAAACGTTTCTGTTCTCTCCAACTTCCCCACTCCCCTCCTATCCACATTTCTTCACCTCTCCTCCCCTCCACCTATGTCTGTGCCCATACACTGCACCATTATTTATACACCTCTTTCCCAACAACTTCCTTATCCCTCAATAAAAAGCACCCCCACAAATCCTCTATTCACACCCTCGTTCTACTCCTTCGTGCTGCTAGGGATATCTCTCCTAATCCTGAACCCAGACATAAACACACCTGCTCTCACTCCCGCCTTCCTGCCATCTCCTCCGATGCAAATGGTGCTAACCTTCTGATTTAATCCTGACCAACCTTAAAACTTGCCCCACAAATCAAGCATCCCAATAGCCTCTGGCTATTGTCCCAAACCCACAGTCACTCCTACCACCCATTGTGACCAAGCCCTGCCATCAACAGCACTTATTCCCTCACCTGCTGTCTCTGTAAATTGCCCATCAAACCTCTTACATTGTAAACTCTTCAGGGCAGGGATTTCCTCTTATTGTCTGATTTTGCTGCACTTATTTTGTACTCTGTGTACAAAACGCGTAGGTGCGTTCATCTAGTCCCTTTTTTTCACTGTATGTTCAGCTTGTAATAAATGACCCCTTTTGTCAGTTTTGGAGTGGCCTGGCTTTTTTTCCCTCTCTGGATACCGGATGAAGGATTTCCTCAGCTGTGCTTCATCTACACCTACTACCTTCTTGAATCTACCACGGATGGATTGCACGCCAATGATGACAAGAGTGCCCCTGGGGTAACACAGGTAAAGAGCCGCAGTACCTTATCATTTCCTGTTTACCACGGACATTGTCCTTTATATATATTATATAGTATAGCTGGTTGGGTATTTATTATAGTGTACATAGTTGTGGATGTCAGGCCGACTCCACTAGTCACTAATCCCCTCTAGTTTTGTTCTAATACATTGGGGGCACTCCATCGTTATTTGGACTCTCAATTATGGAATCATGATGTTCTTATCTATCGTATATAGAATTGGTTACAATTGTTGAGCACCACAGTTACCACGTTTTTATCGATAAAATAAACGTATATTTATTGGTACCTCCAACAAAACCATTAATTGCCTCCCGCGAATCCGTTACAATATTCTGCTTCCATAACATTGCAAGCAATAAAAACAGCAACATTTCTCTTGTGAATGCAGACATGCCAACTCTCCGCTACAAGTCGTAATTTTTCTCCTTCTACAGAGTTAGCGGGAGATTTGAATGTTGAGGCGGGTGATCGGAAAATTAGTGTTAAATTCTGGTCTGTGCATAGATTAGCATGGGGCCCCTATGCTCGTGGGGCCCCCGGGCAACTGCCCAGCGTGCCCATGTGTTAAGACGGCACAGCCTAGATGGATGGTCTTAAATACTCTAAAACACGGCCACTTGACTAACAATTAAGGGAGAGGTTTGCTTAATCAACTCTCACAGACATACTGATTAAATATTACATTCTGTAGCAATTGATGGTAGAAATTCAGCTCAGACACATACTAATAAATACATGTTACATTCTGTAGCAATTGATGGTAGAAATTCAGTTCAGACACATACCAATTAATAAATTTTAAATTCTGTAGCAATTGATGGAAGAAATTCAGCTCAGACACATACCTGTTTGAAGAAATAAATCAGAATATTAGTCCAGATATTCAGAATGCATCCATGATTAAAGATATAGGAGGAAAACAACCAGAGATGATAACCCCCTAAATTAACTCTGCCATACACTTTAAATGTGATACGTAAGGTGGGACTCACAGACAAATGGCTTCACAGCCTGGATGGATTGTAATTTTATTTAATTTATTTTGCCAGTTTTCAACAGGTAAAACCTTATATTGGTTTTATCTATTCTTTTCCTCGTACAACTGTTTGTGAAGCCTCTTCTACTAGCAAATTGTCATGCTCATAATTTTTCCCTTCATTTGCCCTCCAAAGTAATTATGATACCATCATTACTCAAACAGCTAAATGTATAGGACAATAACTGAGTTAGGATGACAGTTTTGCTATGGAAAAAAAAACATGATTTTTTTTTTGCAGGACTCAAAGTAGTGAATCAAAATAATGTCTGAATCTTAGTTATATTGGTAAATTGTTTTGAAAAACTAGTGTCCAAATACTCATATAAAGATTGTGGCCTGATCAAGCTGGGAATATCGCAGGGCTCAGTGCAGAGGGAGTTTGGCAGGGCCTCTTACCTGCTGCAGAGCCGGCATCTACTCCTGCTGCAATGCGTCGCCTTGACGACGCGAGGTCAAGTATTGGCTGCCATTGTGTCATGTCAGATGGGGTTGTCATAGTGACGCGTCATCACATCGTAGCCAGAGATGCCCCGGCAACCACAGTTTAAATGCGCTAGCCAATTTAACCACCACATTAAACTGTGATTATTGAAGTTGGGCTGGAGAAGAGCGCAGGGCCTCTGTAAGCACGGGGCCATGTGCGGTTGCCCAGATGGCACCGCCATCAAGCCGGCCCTTATGTGGCATTGTTTCACAATAGCACATTTTTTCTTCCGATTATCTTAAAACGTTCCATATCTCATGGCTGAATGTTGGTGCCACTGTCGGTTTTCGTGAGCTCACATGTAGCTTGCTGAGAGAGGACAATACAACTAAATTAGCTAACAAATACAAACCTAATATTGAATAAAATAATAATAAACGGAACCCATACCGTAGTTTAAATCCCTCCAAATACTTTTTTGATATGGACACGGGATCAAAACCACCTGGGATGGGAGGGCGCATGTGCAGCACTGATGTGCACGATCATATAGGAAGAGAGCTCTGACCCACGCGGGGAAAACCCACAGCAAAAATACCCACAAAACCCAACAATCTAATCCTAACACCCGCAGAAAGAGATTAGCACCAGTGAGGCATATAATGAGACCCAGAGGAAGGAAATCAAATGTACAAGATGTCTGACGATACTTCAGAAAAGATCCGGGGGCTACACGTGAGTCTCAAAATGGGGACAACACCCAAAGAGATGACATAGAGTCCAAAGCGGACAGAGAGGACGAACAGGCAAGCGATTACTCCCAAAGAGATATAGAAAAGGTTTGTCCAAGGCTTTAAGAACACGTTCCATAAAGAACTAGAGAGATCTATAATGCGACTGCAGAACCAGCTGTCCTCTTTGGGAGAGAGGACAAACCACGTGGAGGGCTGTCTAGATGAGGTAGCGCAGTTCTAGACTGTAGCGGACCAGGAGCTGCAATCGCTCCATAGCAGAATAGACACCCTGGAGGAAAAGGCTGAAGATGATGAAATCTGCATCAGGACAAATAATTTAAGGATTAAAAACATACCCGAGTTGATTCTTCTGAACAAGCTGGAGAAGTAACTTTCCCACCTATTTAAACCCTTGACTCTGACATTAACAGCAGACTCCCTCCTCATTGATAGAACCCACACAGCCCTGCGGTCACGGTACAGGGAACCCGCATAGACCCAGAGATGTAATTACTTAACTCGGATATATGTAGGCACATTGTCCCGGCAATATCTCACCTTGAAAACGCAAGCACGACTCACCACTAGGGTACCCTGCTTCAGTGATGATCCTTATAGCGCAACGTCTCCAGCCGGTGAGGATCCTGGTGCAGCCAGGATGGTCTGCACTGGCAACCCAGGTAGTGGCCCAGACAAGTAGCCAACCACAGATGGATTCAACTGGGTCTTTATTTGCAGCATACATGTAGTCATGACATTCCCTGAAGTAGTACCCACAGGGCTTGAGGCCCTGCAGGCCCCTTCTCAGCTCCTTTACCCCCAGATGGGATAAAGGATAAGTGCTTCCACTCCACAGGGGGAGGGAAGAGAGCTCCTGACTTCTGGGAGAGTGTCAGCTTTTGTACCCCAGGGGAGGGGCTTGTAACCCTGCCCCATAACAGGGCAGGTCCGATACTGACAGGCATCAATCACATCATGGGCATGTGACCCAGCCAGTATCCTCCCCAGGGATGACACTCTCTGGTTGTTGTTAGGCCAGCCCCTGGATAGGGCAATAGTTGCAACAAGCTAGTCCTCCATGAGAGAGCTTACCCCACACAGTACCTGTGTCTAACAGCCAAAGAAAAGATGATAGCCAGGGCACTAGATTTACTTATATTGGGATCAGATGCCCACCTTATGGGGTTGCATGTATTTTCCCCCTCAGTCATAATCAAACCTACCAAGTTTAAAGCAGCTATATAATATTTTTCTTTGCTTTTTTTTGTAAATGGAACTGGAACTATATGGAAATAAAATGAGCAATACAAAACAAACATAAATATAAACTGGATGCATGTTAACTATTCTGATTAGTAATTCTAAGTGTAGCTAGTTTTTTTTTAAACTAAACTTTATTGAAACAAAAAAAATAAGAATAAAAGACATACATTATAAGTAAACATTAATAGATCTTGTTTTAAGCAGATTCATTTTTTTTTCTTGTATGTGACCAATCTTTTGAATATAGGCTTTAAAGCAGCAAAGCTGTCTGTGTTTTTTTTATTTTTTAACATATGCAGATTTTCAAAAATAGAAACCGGGTCACATTAAAAATATATTTATGAAACAAATTACAGCACTTAAAAAGAAATATTATAATGGTATGGTATTTGTCTAATAGCGTCCCCATTTATGCTGTTTTATTGGGTTTTTTTCAGTTTCCTAACATACAGTAACTCCCCCCCTCTCTTCTCTCCCCATTCTCCCTGCCGCTCAGTTAAAAGTCCCAACCAGTGGAGCAGGGGTGGGGGTCCGTCCTGGTGGCAGACACTGGAAGCTGTGACTGGCATCCAGGTCGGAACGTTGGGCGGGCTGCAGACCCGCGCTCATCTGCTGTCGGCATCCAAACAGGGAAAAGCAAAAAAACAGGACATTTTAACAATTTTCCAAATATTGTCGGGACACGGGGACATTTAATAAAAATCCGGGACTGTCCCGGCTACACTGGGACGTATGGTCACCCTATCCTATATGTCAGTGTCGGTCATATTAGATTAATTATGAGGGGCACCAGAAACTAACATGGTAATTATCTGTGTAACAGAAGAGTTCCCCAAAAGTAACGAGGTTCAGCTCTAAGGACCTTTCTGGTTTCTATTGCATAAATTATATAAATAAATACATATCTGGGCTTGCTACTGTACCCCAACTGAACAAGGACCCGGTTCCAAAGATATTTGGGTGGTTTAGAGCCGACACACTCGTCATGGCAGCCAAGCTCACAAAACACAGAAGGCTTTTCTATTGGCCACCTGAATGAGCCATGACCAGGGTTGCCACCTTCAACCGATTACCAACCCAGAGGAAAAAAAACTTGGCGGCGTCTATCGATAACATCCTGCTGCAACTCCCTCTCCAACTGCAGTGAACATGGCTGCGTAGCGTCATGACATCACGTAGCGTTCCATTGCCATGGTAACAAGCCGTGTTCAGTGCAGTTGGAGGGGGAATTGCAGAAGAATGTCAGAGACGCGGCCGCTGCCACCCGCCCCCGCAGCAGCACACCGCCGCCTCCCGGAGATTGACAGGCTAAACCCGTAGTTCGGAGGAAAGTACCTGAAACCCGGAGTCTCTGGGTCAAACCCGGAGAGGTGGCAACCCTGGCCCTGACCCCAAATATTGTACCCCCAGTCTTCCCCATGGTCCACCTTTCCCTAACTTAGAAGACTGATGAGCTCCCCCACCCGTAGAGAAAGAAACCCATTTTTTTCCCTACCTAGGTGGGAAGCAGTGGGTCTCTCCGGGACAGACCAGCGTTTATTTCAGCTCCGCACACCCCCTGCTCTCCGACATTCTTACATCTGAATGCTCTGCCGCTATCTCAGTTTACAGCTCAGCGTCTCCAATAGAAAGGCACAAGGGCCGACGTTGCGGGTTTCTATTGGCCTGCAGGACGTTTAAACAGACGTTTTCAATGTCAGCATGAGCTGCCCCATTAGGCTGCGTCCCCGCTGGCGCTGACCACGCTCATGCTTGAGCGGTGAAATCACCAACTCTCTAAGCATGAGCGACGGGTGTTCTGTCTTTTTCGCAAGTGGGAGCGGGAGGGCATTGGGGTGGGGGCATGTTGAGCGCGCTTGAAAGTCACTTTTTTTTGTCTCCTCAAGTGCCAAGCTTGGGAGAGCGTGCGTGCCTGCGCATGAGAGCGCACCGCCCGCTCAGCACCAGCGGGGACGCAGCCTTAGTGGTATCTTGGGAAGCAGGGGGTCATCTGAGAGCTGAAATTAATGCAGTTCAGCTCCATAGAACACACTGCTTCAAACTTAGCTTTCCCCCCCACCCCCCATAGAAAATTGCCGGGATTGTTGCTTTAAATAAAGGTTTCTGATTGTTGAATCCGCACATACGAATATGAAATGTATGTACTGGTAGCTCTTGTAGGTAAAGCCTGTTATGACGTCACCTGCTGGCACGGTGCAAACTCTAGCGCGCATGCGCGAACCATTCACTTATCCTTCCCATCCCCTCACTTTACTTCATGCACTTTTGTCCCCTCCCACCCCTCTCTAGCACGCGCACGCCGTGACGCTAAGCAGCGTGCTATACAGCGTAGGCGCCGGCCTAGGAAAAGAAGACGCACGCGTCGAGACACGTTCTCGGGGAAGTCAGACTGCACCACTTCCAGGAGGGGGGAGTTGCGCGCACACGTAACACTGTGCTCTATTAAGGAGTGGCTGGTCTTTGCAGCGGTCCACCCCCCCCTCATCGGGTAGTGAGTTGCTGAGGTAGGTTCCCGGGTGTGGGCAGCACTTCCGGTCTCCCTGCGTCATTCAGTCAGTGTGACCGGCGCGCGGCCTCAGTCAGTGTAACCGTCACACGCACACACATCGTGCGAAGTTCTCGCCGCCATGGCCGAGCCCGAGGAGAGGAGCCTGGACGATTTCTTCGCCAAGAGGGACAAGAAGAAAGGGAAGAAAGAGAAGGGAGGAGGCGGCGGCGGAGGAGTCGGGACTAAAGGGGCAGCCAGGCCGCCGGATGGGACCCCGGCGCCTTCGTCATCTTCGTTCGCCACATCATCGTTATCCGGAGGGGGCAAGAGCATGAAGAAGGAGCGATCCGGGAGGAACGACGGACAGGACTCCCACCAAGATAAAACGCGGCCCGAGAGGAGGGTATATATATATATATTATATTTCTTTACATGGGATGGGGCAGGTGAGAGGCGTATATACATGTAGGGAGGGGCCTGTGCCACACCCGGGTATATATGAGACGCGTATACGTATTGTGTCCCATGTGTATAAAAGGCCGGTATATACATGTAGGGAGGGGCCTGTGCCACACCCGGGTATACGCGTGGCTAATAAGAGGACACGTGTTTACATTTGGTGTCCCATGTGTAAAAAAAGGCCGATATATACATGCAGATGTAGAGGCAGAAAATAGGT
Organism: Ascaphus truei; assembly: GCF_040206685.1. NCBI lineage: Eukaryota > Metazoa > Chordata > Amphibia > Anura > Ascaphidae > Ascaphus > Ascaphus truei. The sequence goes on along the minus strand of NC_134484.1, from coordinate 377,360,947 downwards.
GCGTGTACATTAATGTGGGAGAGTATATACATGAGGTGGCCCACTAGATTGGGTATATGTGCTGCGGGGGTTTGAGGAGACAGACAAGTGTGTTATATAATATATATATGTGTGTCACATATGTCACACACACACATATATATATATATATATATGTATGTATGTGTCATATATATATATATATATATATATATATATATGTGTGTGTGTGTCACATACATGTATGTAACATACATATATGTCACATACGAGTGGAAAGTCATGAGAGCTTAGCAGAAGGGAAAACCTTATAAAATTACTCCCTATGAGATAGATTCTGTGGGGGGTTTGGGGAAGGAATGTGTTGGGTCCCCAGCAGCAATGAAATGGTAAAATCTCGCCCCCCCCCCTCCCGGGTGATTTTCATTTTGCTGTTCTTTACTGTGTGATTTGTGTACTGAATGGAGGATCCCTGAATACAGCCTTGTTAACACACTCTAGATATCCTCTGTCACGGGAGACCAGGTAATTTTTACACCATTTATATGTTACCTGGATCATTCGGCAGGACAAGATAGTAATAACAAATTGCGTTTATTTTGATAAACCCATGTACAAGGAGAAATACAAACGGAACAGTTAAAAAATACACTTACTGGTGGCAAAATCTAGGCTTTCCTAGGTGCAGGGTGTCTGATTGGATGAGCTTACCCTGACCCGGATATACTCCTGGTCCTCTCTTCGACTACAATTCATAGCCGCGACCGCTCCGTTCGATTATGAGAACTTGGGTGCAAAAGTCGTGACTTAGTCTCTGCGAGGCAAACTTTTCAGGCTTCCAAACGAAGCCGGTCGCTCTATTTCGAACAGAGCAACTTTGAAAAGCCCACAGAGCTTCGACTCGCCTCAATGGTTGGCTGAGATGGACTCCCTCTCTTGGTTAGCATCTTGCATATACAGGCAGTCCTCGGTTATCCGACACAATGCGTTACTCAAAATGGCGTTGGATAGCGAAACGTTGTAAAGCGAAACACGTTTTCCCATAGGAACACTGTTTTAAATGAAAGGTTCTGTTCATGAAGGCATTTTTAATGCTAAAATTCACAAAATATTTTCCGCAGACAATAAGATATGCAGCACACACATAAATTATATAGTGCATATACTGTATTATATATATATATATATATATATATATCATAATATAACATTTTTATTTTTTGTATAATATATATATTATATACACATAAACAATGTTGCAGAGCGTTGGATAAGCCGTTTTGGCGTTGTAAAAATGAACATAGGTATGCATTGCATAGCGTTGGATAAGCCATTCGTTGTAAAAGGAAGCGTTGTAAAACGAGGACTGCCTGTACTCCGCTGGACTAACCCCAGAATGGAGGTGGGGGTGGCGTGGCTGAGCGCAGTGACCCTTCAGCATGCCTGAAACACAATTTTATCTCTCGTTGAGCGTGACCGGACAGATAAATATGCATTGTGCTGACCGCGCCAAGCGCAGTCAGTGGCACTGTGGACTCAGTTTTAGTACTTCTGTGGCAAGGTCCACAATTGCTGTTTTCTCCCTTGTGTTGGCCACCTTTCCAGCTGCTTTTGGAGGTTAAATGCAAGGGGGTTGCTGCTGGTGATTTAGGTTTATTAAAGTAAAAGCCCTGGACTACGTTCATGTACAGCTTTGCAAGTGTGTTGCACATCATTAATCAGGTTCTCAGAAGCCAATCAGTGTAACATACGCCATGTCTTTTGAGCTGTGGGAAGTTGACATCTGTGGTGTAGTTGCACATTTGACACAGTAGACAATTTATTGCAGTAACAGAGAAAGATAATACAATAGACGTTCTCCATGCTAATGGCAGGCTTATCCTATTATTTAACTTCATTGTTTTACATTTATGTACACTGATTTGTACAAAATAACATCTAAAATCACACGTTTGAGGGTCTTCTTTTTTTTTTTTTTCTTGGTAGTCGGCAGATGACAATCTTCAATTTGATGCGTTTGTGACTGGAAAGCTTTTTGCATTGCTAGATCCTCCTTCTAAAAAATTGCAAACCTCAATCTTCCATTTCCTCTTCGACTACTTTATTACCGGAAGTATTGAGGAAATAGACATTGCGGAAGCCATAGCTAGAACTAGCACTTCAAGTTCATAAACGTCACCACAAATCCAGTCTATTTCTCCCACTTGAAAAAAGGACCTCTTAAATCATTTCAAATTGCATTTTGGTGACACTTGGCATAGGGCTGAGACTTTCTGCAAATCCATATAAACCAGTTGTATGTATAGGTTTCCTGCTTCCCCTCACCTCCCTCATTTGTCCCTGCATTTTTTTTTTTCCCCTGGTGGGAGTATCTTCCCATATTTGCTGCTACGTCTTATTTTTTATGGGGGTGGGGATTTTGGCCAAAGACCCATTGACCTGCTTTTTGTAGGCAGTATGAAGGCAGGCAGATGATTCGCCTAATAACTTGAATATAATAGCGTTTTTTTCACAGGACCAAACTTTACATATTGGCCATCCGTATGGAAACACATGGCAGTGGTGTAACCTAGTTTACAGAATGCAGGATGAGCCTTGTGACCTGATAACCCCTTACCTAGCTAATCTCAAATTGGTGTGAAATATGCTTTCCTCTCCTCTCTGAAATTGGTGTCTCTGAGGCAATGAAGATGGTTTTTCTCATGTTCTAGTATTATACAAGACAAACTTCAGTCCCTTTTTCTGTCCTAAGCACGTATTTAACTGACCTCAGGTGTGGCCACTTGCAAATTACAGTAGGCTATTCTGCTTGTGAATTTATTGCTTTTTACATATTATAAACCAATTTAGTATTTGCACTTGGATTGTTTTTTGTAAGGAGATTGTAACTCGCTTCCCATGAGTGCTAAATGCCATGTCTATACATACTGCACTATATGAATGCACATATAGCTGTCTCTTACACATACAAATGTACAATGTAATTCTATCCCTATATATCAAGAGGGACCACATTAATAGTTATGCAACACCCTCTTACATTTCTACACCTACCCAGACCATTGGTATACACTCCCACACACCTTTTTGTAAAGTGCTGTATACACCGTGACTAACATTCAGGCACACATACATATGCACATGCACACATATTCATACATATCGATCGCTATATTCTTTTCTAGCATTGATGGGAAGCCAGTATTGGCCACTACTACTGGCCTTTTTATTATTGCAGCCTCCGCCTACTTCAATGCCTGGTATGCGGCCATCATTGGCTGTGCGTGCTACATGCTGCCATTCATGTGCTTTTGTTGCCCTGCATGTGCTTCACTGTCTATACATAATACCCTTCTGCTGGTTTTGTCACATCACAATGTTCAAGAATTTTCTACAAGGCATGTTTTTTGTTTGCATATTCATCATTTTTAAGCTTTGCTTCTCTGTCCACTGACACTTGTGGCTTTGTGTGAGACATGTTGCCACTAATGTTGACCATATATGCCCCCAGACTTTGTGACCACATTTTTTCATAGATTTGGAATGGGTTGTATTAAGTGTCACATCTCTTGAAAATTTCTTTTGACCATTACAGAGTTTTAAGGCTATCAAACTGACAAACCGGGATGTTTTACTTTGCACATGCAACTGTGCTGTTAACAAATCGATCAGCCAAGAGTGTTACTGTTTCATATTGTGGCAGTATATCTGTCTACAAACTACCTGCTACCGTATTGGCCCGAATATAGTGCGACCTCGCACATAATACGACCCCTACAGTTAAGGTGTTCTACAGGAAAAATATAGGCCTGTTCCTTGCCAAGGGGTCTTCTTCCTTTTCTTTTTTTTTTCTTGGGAAATTTTATTGCCCCAGAAATATGTACACTGTGTATGTAATTGGGATCAGCCTGTGAAGTCTGTCGGGCCGAACAGCTGATGAGCAGTAGGGAGGGGTGGGGGCAAGCCTGCAGTGAAGCTCCGGGACAAAATGGCCGCCTCTCCTTACCTGTGGTCCCTTCGGTGCAGCTCCACAGGTCCTCCACTGTCAGCCTCCCACAGCGCTGGGACCAGATTCGTATAAGGGGGTTCCCTGCTGCTGTGTCTCTCACCTCCTCAGGTCGGTGCCACCTGCTCTGTTCGGCACCGGTGTCGGGACGACCGGGAGCTCCTGGCAGCCATTCAGACTTTCCCCCCCATAGGTAAATACAAGGCTGCGAATATAGTGCAAGTGCAGGTTTTGGCAGGACTATTTAGGCAAAAAACCTCGCCCTATATTCGGGTAAATACGGTACTTTAAGGCTGCTGTGTGGTCCTGTGATTGGAAGACATCTGAAAAATACATCTATATTATTGTACTTGGGCCTTTTCTGTAAAATGTTTTGTCCACTGCACACTACGCTTTGTTTCAGTTCACATAGGGCATATTTTGCCACATGTTGCCATGCATTTGGCTTTATGGTCCCATATAACTAACTTCTGAGGTAATTTGTGAGGGATTTAGTCACACTAAGAATACCACACTGTTGTGCATTGCCCTGGATGCTGTGTATGAAGTGTTATTGTAAGATGAAGGCGTACATGGCAGTGCTCACAAGTTTGTATGGGCAAATGAACCAGCAGCAAGTTTAAGCCCTTGAGTTGCAGGATGCATAATGGTCATGTGATCGCTCGTGTAGCATTCACATGACAGATCTGCCCATAGACATCAGCACAGAAAAAGAAGATGGGTTTTCTGTTCCAGAATGTTTGTGACTCCTTGACAGCTGTGGATTTGATTTGCCAAACTCTTGCTACAAAAATGGGGATTGTGAACAAGCCTGTGTGCCAATCTGAGAGCACAAAGACACTAAAGGGATTAAATCTGTGGGATTGCCTGTTTTGTTTTAATAAATTGAAACTTGAGACGTGATTTTAATTTCTCCAACTAGTCCCTCCCAGGACTTTTCAAAGTACAGTAATGTCTTTGTCCTGCTTTTTGCCCCTCATAGGAACAAGGGTAGTTGAGAAATACTTGGTTGCACTTTATCCTCAGTGAGACTCATTGCAAATAATTTTTTCCAAGAAACCAAAACAGACCAGTGTTGTGTTTTTTTTTTTTTTTTTTTCTTACTATCCTTTATATCTTATTCGCCTTATATATATATTTTTTATGAATGCAATAAAATTAAGATTTTTTAAAAATTCAGATTATTGCTTGTTAAAATTAACCTCTTTATTAACTGCTACAGAAATTTGGCTGAGACAGACTCCGAAACGATCTGATTTCAGACGTTTTGGGCCTAACCTAGTGTAACTGAGGCAGAGGAGTCTGGCAGCAGCATGTTTAATAGACTGGAGTTGGAACAGACGGACAGGGAGAATGCCAACTAGAAAGTTGCATAGATGGGACAGGATAAGTGAATGAATTAGAATTTTGGTTGCGTCATGATGAAGAAAAGGTCGTATCCTAGCAATATTTTGTAGGTGGAGATGGCAGAACGTGGCGAGGGCTTGAATGTGAGGTATGAAGGAGAGGGCAGTGTCAAAGATGACTTAAGTAGTGAATTTGTGTTGATTGTGATATTATTGAAAAGATGGGAATTTGCCAGAGATGAGGTTAAAATAAAAAGGTGTTGCCTTGTGGCTTAGTCTGCCTGAGAGGGGGAGTGGAGGAGATGTGAGGGAGCAGGTTGTAAAGTGAGATGAGGAGCACAGAGCCTTCATCCTCGGTCACGGGAAAATGAACTGAGGGTAGATTTAGGTGTGCAAACAGAGATAGTGGGTGCATGTGGACCCTGACACGAAGAGATGTCATGTCTGATGGACTGTCTTATCTGTGAAGTAGGGTGTGAGGTCTTGGCTGTTACAATGGAAGGGAGTGCAGGTGCATTTGGGCAGAGATGGGAGTTAAAGGTGAAAAATAAACATTGGTGGTTAGAGGATAGCATAGGTATGAGAAGAAAAGTAGGTTTGCTGGGAAAGGTCTGTGTTCTAGGAGTATGAATTTTATAGCTGAAGAAATCGGCTTTTGCACATTTCCACCGATAACATTCAGCCGTTCATACACATTTTTGGAGGTAGCGAGTTTTCCATGGTTGTGGCTTAAATTGCCGGGGACGACCACGATGTTAGAACTGTCGTGTTTAAGGCTATGCTTAAAGCGCCGACAGCGCAGTTGCGGCAAAACAAATGCATTGTCGTCACGTGCTGCACGTGACAGCGACGGAGCGACAGTGCTACCAGAAATATGGTAGTCACTGATATTTGTTTTTTTTTTCGGCGACTGTCCCCCCCCCCCCCCCGCGATTCTGTCACGATGTCGTGACCCCCCCACGCGCAGCGTCAGTTTTCCGCGTCGGGTAAGGGAGCTTAAGCCTTGCGCGCTCACCCGGCATTTAATTTAAATGCTTCGGGGAAGAGCGCGGGGCCTCTTAAGTACTGCACCGCTTTCTAGAAAATTTCACGTGCCCCTATTCTAATGCATGCTCTACTTGGAGTGGTCGGCCAATCACACCTTAAGAAGCTAGTGTGTTCTGAGGGTCTATAGCATGCCATGGGGCCATGCCATACCAGGCTTCTGCTAAGTCTACTATAAAGGTTAAGATTTCTGAATTTAAAAAAGGATATCTGAACACATCGGTCCAACATCCTGCAGTGAGGCCCTCTGTCCTCCAGTTTGCTCGGAGGGTCAGCCATCCCAAAAACACAAGATAAAGTGGGTTATGAACAGAATTGATCTGAAATGAAGTTAAAGTATCTATATAAGTAAGACTATTTTGGCCAGTGGTCATGTATTATGTATTTTTAGTATGTGAAATGGGCTCGTCTGGCATGTTGCACCATTCATCCCTCCCCCACCCCCTTTTGATTTTTGTATCCCCCCCACCCCTCCCACAACTGTTGGAAAAACTTAAGTGAAAAAAAAAGGATATCTGCTTGTGGTGGCAATTTAATACCACATGAAGTGTCGCAGCACATCCTTCTAAATGTGTGATGTTTTTATACCTTTGAGTGGATTTTGATTTGATTTTCAGTCAGAAAACAGAACTGTGATGGCGTAGCGTAGAGATCATTTTAATAAGGTTGCAAGTGTTCCCTCCTTCAGGGACTGATACAGAACCACAAAATGGTAGAAGAGGGAAGACCAGGCTTGCCTCCACAATATGGAGGATGTGGTACCCTGCTTTATATTGGTATCTGTTATATGCAGCCATTTTCTGTGGTTGTATGCTGCTGACATACAGATTCGCTAAAGGGTCAGGACCTCAAGTGACTAAACTGGAACTGTGGAGGCTTTGTTTATGCTCATCTTCATTGTTCTTTATTTACCTTGTAATTTTGTTGAGCGCTGTGTACACTGGTGCTATATAAATCAAATTATACCTGATACAGAGCAATTTATGGTGAAGTAGTTTGTACTGTATTTGAGCCAAGTACCAGCACATCTTGGTGTAAAGTGATAAAGAAAACAAGAACACCTGGTAAAATGTGCTTTTTCTTCTGGGTGGCATTGACCTGTTCAGATATATAGCAGAATCCTGTATGAAGAGTTTATGCTATTGGCTTTCAGTAAAATTCTAATAAACTTCACGTTAGGTTAAGATGTATTTTTGTCTATGGAAGTCTGCGTTTGAAATACTTTCCTCTCCCATATTACACACAGTATTGCGCATCAAGGAATGAAATTGCTTTTGTATGTCCCCATGAGTTAGTGCAGTACTTGCATAGGAATACATTTACGATATGATTTTTCCTCCCAAATTGAGTTTGTCATTTGATATTTTTACTTATTGTGTGTATATTGATCAATATCTGGGTCTGTCTAACTTTGTTTTTTTTTTTTGTGGTTTTTTTTTGGATCTAATCTGTCTGCTTTTTCCCCTCCGTGTTTTACGTCCCTGCTTAGACTTATGAGGGATTTGGTGTGGAGAGGCCTATATAGAGAGGACTGTTTAATCTTAATTCATTGACGGTTTTGTTGTACTATCTGGAATGGGCTTTACCTTTTTTAGGCCCTGATACCTGGCAAACATGCAGCAAGACTATTCAGAAATGTAAAAAGAAAAAGGTGGAGTTCTCAAAAATATCACCTGTTTTTAAAAGTGGGCTCAATGAAACCCTATAAAGCAGTTACCCCCCCTTTAAAAAATAACTTGTCCCCAAAGCCTGCAGTAATTGTCAATTTCTGCTGTTCTTTGGCCACAACGCAGCCGATCCGATTTCCATGCCCTACGGCAAAGTGTCTTTTTCCAAAACAAATCCAAGTCCAATATCCTGCGCTACTCAAATGGCTAAAAGGGAAGGACCAACAAACCTATAAGCAAACACACAATAATAAAATGGAAGAGAAGAAATCCATTTGGTTATGTTTTGTCCTTGGAAGGGAGACACACCCAAAATCAGGGTGCACTAGGGGATGTAATAGATAATTCACAAACAGATATCAGAGTCCGAGCGTCACTCCACAAATGGAGTGGGCAATGAGGAAAAAGCCACCAAATTGCATGCACTCGCTGATTTTAAAGTGTGTAACTGGAAGTAAATGAAGTGTAAAGAGTTAACTAGTGCAGGGTTTACATTGCACGGTTTACATTGGGGCATGAGGTGCAATGGTAGAATGTCCCTGGCGCAAAAGGTGAGTACCAGTGTGTATAAAACCGAATGTATTTGGGTCCTATAGACCAGAAGTGCGCAAACTGCCCCACTGTCTACACTCGCACCCCTCACCATGTGTCCGGTGTCAAATGACGTTGTGACCCCGCGGTGTAATTTGCTGCTGCGTTGGCGAGGCGTCGCGTAAGACAAGGTCAGTAAAGTTAGAGGCCTCACGCGATCCCCCAGCATTTAATTAAAATGCCTTGGGGAAGAGAGCGGGGCCTGGGCAACTGCCGTGCACCCCCAGAAATTTTTTGCGCACCCCTGCTGTAGACTAAAGTCAAATACAAGGGGCACAATTGTATATGCAGAGGAACACATAACAGAGCGATGGCCTGTGTGGGTATGGCTACGTTGATGGGTATCACCGTACAAGTGTCTACTGCGCCACTCCTCTGAATAGCTAATGCCGTGGGTAAGATACGGCTTGTATTGGATCTAAGCCAGCAGTAAATGGCTCCCCCTCGGGGAACAGGGCTCTGTCGCAAGAGCTGGTAGGCCAGTTGGTGAGAGAGGTTTATCAGCAATGCGACCGAGTAGTAATGCTATGTGGATGGATACCTAGTCTCTAAGGACATGGGGCATAAATAGCACCATTTTTCTCATTGAAGAGATTACATAGAACTTAGCCCTAATGAGGTAGGGCACTATATTGGACTTTTTTGGACTCCTGTATGCCTTTGTGGAAGGTATTTTCTAGTGCTGCATCGAATGTGCCATATTTAATTATTGTTGCTGCGTTTGCATATTTTGTATTTGTTTATTTTATTGTTCCAGTTATATTTTTGTTTATCATTTAGTAGGGTAGCACCACAGAGTAGTTTAGTTTCACATTGTGGGCTCCCATGTCTGGTTCATTTAAACCTCCATATTCTTCCAATAGCTGAGTCTGGTCATACAGAGGTAAGTGTCTCGGGAAGCAGGGGGTCTCGGAACTGACATTAACTTGGTTCAGCTCTGGGGCACCCCCTGCTTCATACATAGACCAAAACCCATCGTCGGTGGAACCACACCTTTTTAAAGCTAAATATGTTGTCTTTTGTTTCTCTCCTGTTTTTTAGGCTGAAGATGAATGGAAAGAGTTTGAGCAGAAAGAAGTCGATTACAGTGGGCTTAGGCTTCAGTCATTACAAATCGGGTAATTTCTTATTCCTTTTTGATGCGTTAACATAATGGAACACTAAAGTCACACAGCTCCATTGGTTTGCGACTAGACCCAGTTTTCATTTGTAGCTTGTGATTAGATTAGATCCTATAAAATAAAGCAGAGTCCAGACCCCATGTATGAGAATCTCAATGCATAGCAACCGCTTTTAATTTCTGTCACCAGTCCAGCGTTACTAACACCTGATGATCCTGTGGAGACAAGGCATTTCATTAAATCTAAAATGAGCAATTTTTTGATAGCTCAAGTATGCAAGGTTTGAGCTTACATTTTCAGAGTAGGCTGTGCATTCCACGGTAGGGATGTTTGAAAAAACTCGCTGTTTTCAGTTTGGCTGTGTCTCTCGTACGTATTTGTATACTTACATGTGTGCCTGCTTCTATATTATACAACTGAGTAATATTTTGGTCATTGAGGTTCATCAAGACTGAGACCTGCCTATAACTGAAATGTTAGCACCTAAGTTAGCTTGGTGTTCAGATCCTCACAATATATTATGGCTCGCCTTTGACATTCTTTTATTGGATTTGTTTTGATTACCATGCCTTATTTTCCTATACTAGATTTCTGACGTCCAGTGTCTGTATAAAATTGTTGTATTTTAAACACGTCCACAACTTGCGAATAGAGACCCATAGCTGAAAAAAAGCAGACTATAAAATATTTGTATCCCTGTTTGATCTATTTTTAGCTGCTTATCTACAGCTGAGCATATGGTCAAATTTAATTGGATTTTACACCACCAGCTGCAAGTTAGACAGTAGATGGTGTGAAACGAGGATTAGTTTAGGAGAAATTGCAGAAATCACAATGATGGTTGTGCCCTCATTTATGATAGCCCCATATTTGTAAAACTGAAGCACTGACCCTCCTCCCCCTAAGCTAAAGTTCACATCTGTAGCAGAATAAACAAGCCATCTCTGACAGATAAAATAAAAGGGGCAATCTTTATATTCTGACAGTTCAGTGACTCATTGCAGGATACCTCTGTCTAATTTCAGGAAATGGTAGTCTGGGTGCATCATTGTTTAGTTACTGTAATTATATGAAAGTAGGGGTGCGTCAATCTGTGTAATGCTAATTTGGGACCAACCGCCACTTTCTCATAGAAAAAAATCAAATGTATTGGCTGTTCTATTTTCTTAACACCCAATATCACACTCAAATGATGTAATCGTCCGTTTTGGGAGTGACCGCTGATTAGGATTCCAGTACATTTGTTTTATAGCGCTTAGACAATAGTTGGCAAATGTTACCATGATCAGAACCATGTTTGGATTTAAGTTTTCAGCTTCAAGGCTTAAACCGCTTGTATTATTTTTGTATTTTTTTTTTTGGAGCAGCAATGAAAAGGAGGATGATGACAATGATAGAAAGGAAGAGCATGGTGGGGAGTGGGAAGATGCTGGAGGTTACGGCACAGAGAAAATATCTGGTCCTTGGAATAAGACGGCTACTGCTCAAGCCCCTGTAAATATAGGTACGATATATTAACGTGGCAATACAGTGTTGTGTGCATTTATTATTATAGATGCCGCATTTCCTTACCTTTAAGGAAATGTAATTAACGTAAATAGCTGGTCGATCGACAAATGCTGCCTCCCCAGGTACACACGATGTCTTATCTATTTCAAGAGGCAGTGCTGTGCCTTACTAAATGCTTGTTATAGCAACCCAAGGAAGCTTAAACCATTAAAATGGGCATCGTGGGGTGGGTGAGAGCAATGCAGTAAGTATCAAATACTACACAACTGATTTATCTGTTTTAAAAAGAAAGTCTGATTTTGAATATATTGCTGCTTGAAGCTTTTTCTTAATGCTTTATTGGAGACCCTGGCCTATGTTTAAGCTGTGCTATTTGGTATGACACATCTGGCTGTGTTACGAGATTCCGTACAGCTCATTCAAGTCTGTAGGCCGCAGTGTAGCACTGCTTAGTAGATATGGGTCTGTATTCTTGCACCGCTAATAACGTTTTGGCATGTAAACCGAAGCGTTCACAATTCATTGGATTCTGACGCAACATGGATTCATCAAGATGCTTTACATTCACTGCATCGCTGACATTTTCAAACTACAATCTTCATCAGAAGTTTTATTGACGTCGCAATTTGTTCCTTCCTGCAATAAGCCCGGCAAGTTGTTGAGATTTGGGAGGCAGTAAAATAAGGCCCACTTTTGTGGGAAGTTTATTTGTAGTTGGCCTCACTGACCGTTGCGGATTCTTTCATCCTTTTTGACATTCTCTGCCGCACTTGAAGGAATTGATAACATTGGTGTGGCTATACTGAAAGTTTGTTTTTGTTTTCTCTTTAGTTGCAGAAGCTCCAGAGCCTGTACAGTCGAGTGGTGTATATAGACCGCCTGCAGCCAGAGCCTCTGCCACAACACGAAAACCACAGGGTCCACCTGAGATTTTTAGCGATACACAGTTCCCGTCGCTGCAATCCACTGCCAAGCATATAGAATCCCGCAGGTAAGTACAATGCAATGTTAATGATATGAACACACACATGTGTTATACTCTCCCTGCTAGCATGTAGCACTTTTGGATGTTTTTTGTTTTTAAGCCGCAATCCCGCTTACTTTTTTTTTTACAGGATTGGACCTGGATCCTCCGAGCTGAACAGTGTTCCTATTTGATCCAGGGACCACCTGGTTCCCAAGATACTTACCAATGATGGTACTGGTATTACTTCCTGGTTTTTATAGGGGATTTAAATGGCCGTCCAATAGGCAGCCGCAACCGATGTTGGTGCTTTCTATTGGCCTGCGATTTGGCAGCCATTTTGTTTCTCCTGAAGGGAGCTTTAAACCTGGTAACTTCAGCGCTAAGTATCTCTGGACCTGGAACTGAAAACGGATTGCAACTTCAGAGGGCCCCTCCAGTTCCCATATTTTTTAAACATAAGAGTAATTTAATTGCTTTAATATCAATTTGTGCATATCTTGATGTGCTCACTTTAATAAGCATTGATGCCTATTGCACAAAAGTGAATATAAACCCATGAATTCAGTTGTGTACAACAATGAGCAGTAATCCTACCACAAAGCATTACTGGGCACAATATGAAAACTGTATAGGGCTTTCAGAGGCGATACCAGGACATTTGAAATTAAGAGCATTTAGTCGGAAATCTGGGCTAATGCGCAAACATTTCACTGTAACTGAATTAAATGTTAGTACCTCATAATCTAGTCTTTTGTTATGTGGCTCCGTTTTCATCTGGCAGTAATTTGTTGTCTCGTGTTAATGTATTTGTTTTTCTTCATCAGGGACAAAGAAATGGAGAAGACTTTTGAAATGGTAAAGCATAAAAATCGCGCTAGGGAAGAAGCCGCGAAGAACCAGGCACTTCGACTTCAGTTAGACAACCAGTATGCCGTGCTAGGGGAACAGTAAAAAAGCAGGCGACGCACAAAGATTCAAGGAATGCTTTTTTTTTTTTTTTTTTTTTTTTTTTTCCCCTCCTCCTCTAACCCACCCACTAAGGTAAACAAACTACAGCTATTGGCTATGGACATAAGATCTTCTGAGCCATACAGATCTTCTGTGGTGCAGACTGGGTGATGCAAATGATTGGATCTCCAGCATTATGGAAGCTTAAATATTCACTGACACTTTTCTTTCTTTCTTCCCTAATATTTGAACAAGAATTCCCAATGTTTTCCAAACCATTACACTTTTAAGAAGAAACCAGAAAAGCAGCATTCAGTGGTCATTTTCCAAATCTTTTTTATGCTGAGCTTTGACCAAGGTTGACTACCTCAGAATTGCTATGCTTGTAGCAGACACAGCATTGATTGTAAGCTCTTTGAGAGATAAAGCAGAGATTGGACCTGTTTCAAGTAGCTGTATGATTTGGGGGGACGGAGTGGAAGGCTTATTATACACAGACTGAAACATCTCTAATACGTAAGCTCTTTATTTTGTTGTCTGCTCTGTGTCAATGATTTAAGTGACCTTAATGGGATTATTTCGTCTAAACACCATTACCGGGTCTTTACAATCTTTCCTTAGGTGGGTAATTGATGCACGTTTCTGAAATCCTAAACATTCACTGTTTACGTAAATAGGGCAAAGCTGTAGTTTGTTACCTTTTTTGCAGGGTAAAAAAGAGCTTCACAAATAGCAGGGGAAAAGTAAAACTTGGCAACCGGTTCAGAAAAATAATTGGCAAAAACTGCTGTTTTTACGGTGCAGCCATATTTGATAGACATTTTTAGCCCCGTGGGTGTAGTGGTGGCCCCATCAACAAAGGACTTCAAACGTTTTTTTTCTTCGTAAATATGCCGTTTGTTTTTTTCCCCCCAGAAAGTGTTACCATTTAAGCAAGTGCAAAATCCACGGTCTATTCACAAGTTGCATCATTGGCTGAAAAACTATTTTTAGTTATCCATTTGTGTAGTGTAGCGTACTGTCAAACTCGCATGTCCAGAAAAGCCATGCAGCTGACAGGTCTGTGCATTATACAATGGGGAAAAAGGCATTTGCATTGTGGCCATACCCTATGTTACCGTGACTCCAACACTTTGTTAGACTTGGTACAATACAAGCCAGTTTGGAGAACCTGGTGGCACCACTTTTGTGGGGGTTGGTCAGCTAGATCAGTTTTCAGTTTACTGTATAATAGTTGGAATGCAGACTAAAAATCCCTGTCCTAAAATAAAACTTTGGGGGTGTCGGTCTAAAGTAAACAATTGACATATAACCTTTACATGGATGTTAATTAAAACACGCCACGCTCTACTTACCTGTCATTAGTTTCATGGGTTGCAATTATGGTGTTGAGTTCTGGTTGGATTTTTGTATTCAAGACTCATGAATTGCACACTGTGCAAAGAATTTTAGCAAATTATCTTGTATAGACTTCGTTAGTTTCTGCGTTCCACTTTAAAGATTTGGCAAACATTTATTGTGGATGAGCCCCTCTAAATATCTTAAATGTCCTCTTCATTCTGGGATTTATAAGAAAACAAACCCAAAGCCAAGGGGGGGAAACTTTAAACAAGAATGTGTCTTTGAACCAATATTCTATCTGCATTTTAAATACTCTTGAATTGAATGTCGGACATTGAACCATTTTTTTTTTGTTTTTGTTTTTTGCCCATCTGTAGTAAACAGCTTCATCGTGCCAGAATATTTTAGTCCCTTTTTTTGATTTTTTTTTTTGAGCCAAACTCTTTTCTAGCAAACATAAGTGACTTCACCGCATATATAGAGTAGTCAGTCTGAATCTTTGCCAACAAACATTAGGTCTTTAGTTGCAGGTATGTGATTTAAAAATGAAAGTTGAAATGAGGTTATTTATCTGGAATGTGTGGTAGACTGTAGTTTCATTTTCATTACATACTTCAGGCATATGAAGACCAGTAAGGTTTTTTTTTTAAATCCAATTTCTGTTACAATTTTAGAGGTTATAAAATGACAATAAACAAATCAAGGTTTTTAACATGCTTTGTGATGGGTATATGGAGACTGTCCATTATGCGATTCTCAGGCATGGATTGGTCAAAACAAGAAATACCTGTGACATTAATAAACTGAATACATTGAAATGTCTATAAAATAAACACATCTGTGTTTTTGTTTCTTGCTAATAAAATTACAATTTCAATACAAATAACATGGGTGTTTTCTATTAACTTTGTTATTAATTCAATTGTTCGAGGGGCCTGTAGTTTTTGTTTTATATGGGCAGGATCAGAATGTACCACTGCTACCTTATGACGTTTCCTTCCATGTCACTCCTTCATAGTTTGACTTTCTGGATGAAGCATAATTAAAAATGACCTGTCCTGTCTATGCCTTCATTTAGAACCTGAAACTGTGGTTTGCCAAGTTGCAGTAGAGGAATGTGACCTCTCCCTTCCAAATAAATTAACCAAAGCTCTTTTGCAATAGCATAGAGTTGTATTAGGAACCATAACCAGGTGTCTGGAATAGGTAAAGTATCTTTGCAAGTAGTGTCATCCATGCGCTTGTAATTTGCACACATGATGTACTGTATTTCTCATTCTTCAAAGTTAATTAGAAGCGGTTTAATCAGATGAGGAAAATGAATACAAGTTGTAAGACACGACCATAGGCAGACTAATATTCCATGTTGCGTTAGTTTGACTGACTGTAGGCCAAGACAAATTTATATTGGGTACCTCTGGTTTAAGAATCATTGATTTTGAACACGTGAGGGGCAAGATATCTGGGGCCATTGATAGTCACTAGACAAATGTGCTATCCTGTTGAGGGGTATTTCTAATTGGAGAACCTAACCGTTCTAAGATCAAGGCAAATATTAGATGATAGTGGAGTGTGTTATTAACTCGGCGCATATAACCAATCCTGAATCCTTTCAATTAGTTATTCAAATGATTTAAGCACATGTTAGTGCAATTGTAAATACATCAGTGTGCAAAAAACGTAAAATAAATATACAATACTATGTAAAGTGCAGCTTCAACCCTCTACAGAATTGCTTCTTCAATACACAGCAGATACGTTGTCTGGGGAGCGCAGATTATGTGAATAAAAATAAGAACACAAAATAGTGCAATATGTCTATATAACGTGATACTCCTATATCTAAGTATCCTATAGATTGCATACTCATACTTTCAGTGTAATTCAAGCATTTTCAAATAGTGCAGCCAATATTCCTCAGTGTGTAAAGACCTTTTTGGGGTATAAGAACAAAAAGACCTCCAAAATTTATCAGGGTGGTAATAAAAACATATATGCACTCACATGGTGTAAGAGTAATAAAAGCACATCAGGGGTGGTTGTGACTGGAGTAGGCACTGTCTGCGGTATCTTGCTTACAGCATTCACCTTCCGCTGGCATCCACAGTTGTTCCTGCGTCTCTCCTCAACTCCACCTCGCAGTTTGCTTGCTTCCACACCTCTCGGCTTGAATACCCGGATGTCAGTCTCGGGAAGCAGTAGCGCTGTGATCGTCAATCTCTCACAGCTGCGGTATGCAAATTTGGGCACTCAACGCGTTTCACTGGACCGCCCAGTTTCATCTGCTAACTTATTTTTGGGTCTTAGTATATGTTCTGATACGAAGACATTGGTTTTATGTTACCGTGTACATATAACTTATGTCACTATAGTCCTTTGTACTATTTATATCCCGTTTTTGAGCTAATTGATGTGAGCCAATCAGGATAGATCTTGGGGTATAAGTAAGAGGACATCTAAGAAGCACTCCTGGTGAAACTGGGCGGTCCAGTGAAATGCGCTGAGTCCCCGAATTTGCATACCGCAGCTGTGAGAGATTGACTATCACAGCGCTACTGCTTCCCGAGACTGACATCCGGGTATTCAAGCCGAGAGGTGTGGAAGCAAGCAAACTGCGAGGTGGTGGTGAGGAGAGATGCAGCAACAACTGTGGATGCCAGCGGAAGGTGAACGCTGTAAGCAAGATACCGCAGACTGCGCCTACTCCAGTCACAACCACCCCTGATGTGCTTTTATTACTCTTACACCATGTGAGTGCATATATGTTTTTATTACCGCCCTGATAAATTTTATAGCAGTCTACGCTAATGGAGGTCTTTTTGTTCTTATACTCCAAAAGGTCTTTACACACTGAGGAATATTGGCTGCACTACCACTATTTGAAAATGCTTGAATTACACTGATAGTGAGTATGCAATCTATAGGATACTTAGATATAGGAGTATCACGTTCTATAGACATATTGCACTATTTTGTGTTCTTATTTTTATTCACATAATCTGCGCTCCCCACCGATTGGACAACAAAAATTAGAAGATGAAAAGGGGCTTCCCTTCCTGGTCCCTCTGGGAATTTAAAAGGCAGGAGAAAGCCAGTCACCTGTTTTTGATCTGACTGGGTAGCACTTAATTTCCTAAACTTAGTGCCAAATAATTCAAATCGGGTTTGTTGTACGAAAAGACAGTAAACCGTTTTTTTGTTTACAAGGACAAGAGCATGGACTGAGGTTCAGGAATATGTATAAGATCAATAACTTTTCAGGTATGTTCTGCCTCCCTTTGGGTGATCACCCTGACCTGGTCCCTTTAATCAACAGAAACATTGAGTGATGCCTATTCGCAAGAACCTTAGTTAGAATTTTAACAAGTTAATTAATAAAATATGGTGTTAGCCCGGTGCCGAGGATCCATGCCCTTTTTATGAACCTGAGAAGAGCCAATATAAAAATAAAAAGCAAGGTCTCTTCTGTAGGGATGTGATTTTGAAGAGCGCATCTTATTTTTGTACCCATTTATCTTTGCTAGGACTATTGGAGCTTGAATTTTTCTATATTGTTAGATGACCAGTTCGACTGTCAAGATTGCTTGTCCTTTAAGGAAATTGAATCCTAACTGTAAATAGTGGCTGCTATAACTGTACAAAGTTTGTTCAAATTCGCTTGTCACTTTATTTAAGCACCATAACTGTTTTAATGTGTGGTTATAACCACGAACCAGCTTCATGTTGCATAGCCAGCAACCAACCTCGCACTGGGACACAAGGTTGAAACAGCTGTCTGTGAGTAAGTTTACTGTCTAGGCACTGCTATAAAAACACGCTGTGCTGCTTTCCTGTGTAATATGGCAGACTTAAACTTATAGGGGGAATCCATTTTAAAATGGATAAGTAGTAAAGTGACTCTGTGCTCATTTGCATGTCATTACCCAGAATCCCTGGCTGCAGTGGAAGCACTTAAGTGATAATGGGGAAAGACCGGGTTGTAGACTTGTCTGAGACATGCAGATACACCACATGGGGTATTTTTATTTACTGTACATCAAATTACTTCAAATCCTGCAGTTCTTTCTCAGAATATTATGTAAGATTTTGCATTTTTTTTTGTCCTGGTCTTTGCCAAGAGCTTGTGCATTCTATACCACGACATTGCATAGCGTCGTAGTAGTCCGTCGCGGGTGCCCAAAGTTGGCGTGACTGTGTAACGTCAGTTGTCGTGATTGCTGGAAGCAAGAAGATTTTGATATTTCCAGTGATCAAGGGGTGACATCACGGGCACATGAGCAATGAGGGTGAACTGCTCATGGCCACGCCCCCCGGTCGCGATCTCTGGTGTCCTGCACCAGAGTGCAGGAATCGCTGTAGGACGGCGACAGCTGACGTCACGCGGTCACATCGACGTAACCCCTACTATAAACTCGGTCTAAGGCTACGGCCTGGGGGGCGGGGCCATGACATCACACGGCTGGTTCGCTCTCATTGGCTGAACCGCCACCATGACGTAACCATCGCTCAGCTGCCACAAATTTCTTGTCTTTTGGCAATGTGCTTTGAGCATGTGCGCGCACGGACTGACTGGGGACGGCCCTACAGCGGGCCATCTCTTGGTCGCGATTCACTGGCACCGAGGCCTAAGGAGTATGTGTAGTTTCTGTGTGAGAGGCTATGCTCTCTGCCACACACCTTAGTACCACTTTATTAGCCTTTTAAATGGAAACCGGCTCCTTGACAAGCTAAATAGTTTGTGGCATAGGACCTAGTGTTTGGGGATTTCCTTAGTGCAGCAGGTTGGATTACCAGGGTTTGTCCTAAATGGTCCCTTTTTGAAGTAAGAAATATAAAAGGGTTGATGCTACTGTTTTGCAGTCTTTATGCAGCACGCTGAGTAGAATGTCAGGGCTTGAATGTTACGGTCCTTTATGCCACGGAGTGTGTGTGCTCCGTTTTTAGGGCTTATGCTGAACAGAATTATGTAAAAAGGTGGGGATCCAGACGCCTGTTGCTATTTAGCTTTTGTCCTATAAACTGGACAAGACGCTGGAAAATATTTAATGTTTTGTTCCAATCAGAACATTTTGTTAAGAGTTTATATTTTATTAGAATTGAATTGTTTGAGGTATACAAGTATATTGTATTAAGGTGGAGGGAGAGATGCAGGTACATCATTAAACACACCTACTGTGTAGTGTGACCTACTAGTAGACTCCAATGTCTTCAAGGATCATGAGTAAGTCAAAGCCTGGGCCTAACTGGCCTCCATTGTATACAAAAGGAACAGCTAGTCCCTTGCTTTGCAGAGGTCTTTGGCTATAATGTATGTTTATCATCATCCTAGCGCCACCCATGTACTGCTTCATAGCAGTAATATAAGCTAAGTGTTTTCAACATAAGTTAAAAAAAAATAAAATACAAAATAAGTCCCTGCCCCGAAGAATATAAATCATTATTTTGCTACGTACTTCATACTGGCCGTAAGCCTAGTTTGTCTAGAAGTATCTCGCACTCTAGACACAGGCAAGCTAGCAGTATTATAGTCTGTCTGGAGTAGATCAATAAAACCTTGCACATACATTTTTATTAAGGATTCTGAAGTGCTTTTTAAATATCCGTTTAGTTTGAAAGACAAATGGCTGTGGTTTAATACAGAGGCCATGTCATCAAAGAGCTTTGTCCTACTTTACAAATAACCTCTCCAGAAATGTGGTATTTCCTAAAGAAATAACTGAAATGGCGTGTAAATAAAATCAACAAATGAATACTGGAAAGACCACCTGTGGGAGGGTGTGGGACCAGGGCTGGCTACATGAATGTACTTATTTGTAAAATACTTAATGTAATGCTTTAATTTATTCAAGTAAATGACATGGTAAAATATTCAATAGATGTATGCATGTAATAAACACCTTTTTATACTTAAATACATAATATATTTCAAAGCAATGATTATTTTGTATGTAAATCTATTTCTGAAGAGATTGAGATTTTTTAATAACAATAATGATTCAAGATGTAAGATATACAGTAAAATGTTCTAATCTAGAGAATAAGCATTATAACTAGAAATAATGCAGATGTTGAAGAATAGATGGATATGGTAGAGAGAGGTGATCATGGCAGATATAAATTATACAGTTTGGGTGACATTGAGACCATAGTAAAAGTTATTAAAAAAAAAGGACACCACAGCACTCTTCATCCAACATTCCAGAGCGCCACCATTCATAAATGGTTATTTCTCACACCTTTCTCTACCCTTACATCATTTTCAGTTCCCAGCCCTCAGTTACTTAACACTAAACTAGCACTGCTACCCCTGCCATGTCTTTTATTTCTACCATCATCATTATTCAGCTAACTCAGTGTTTCCCAACTCCAGTCCTCGGGGAACCCCCACAGGTCAGGTCTTAAGGATATCCCTGCTCCAGCACAGGTGGGTCAATCAGCAGCTCAGTCATGTTGACTGAGCCACCTGTGCTGGAGCAGGGATATCCTTAAGACCTGACCTGTGGGGGTTCCCCGAGGACTGGAGCTGGGAAACACTGATCTAACTTAATTCATATCTCCTTCCTTCTCCACCTCTTAGTTCACATGAACTCCTTTCCTATCTGTCACCTTTGACACCAGGAGACAGACAGGTGTCCCTCGCTCTGCCACTAAATAATAGGTGCACTTGCAGTAGCGTAACTACTATGCTGCTAAACCCCGCAATGCGCAGGGTGGGCGCTGCTGGAAGTTGCACTCGAGATTGGGCTCAAGTTCCTCAAAGACTGATGCAGACAATTTCACCAGCAACAAAGGAAAGGGTTCTTTACAGTAAGGGCAGTTAAAATGTGGAATTTATTACCCATGGAGACTGATGGCAAATACAATAGCTTTGTTCAAAAAAAAAGTTGGACATCTTTTTAGATGGGAAAGGTATACAGGGATATACCAAATAAGTAAACATGGGAAGGATGTTGATCCAGGGATTAATCCGATTGCCAATGCTTGGAGTCAAGAAGGAATTAATTTTTCCCCTTAATGGGGTTTTTTGTTTGCCTTCCTCTGGATCAATAAGTAAGTATAGATATAGGATAAAGTATCTGTTGTCTAAATTTAGCATAGGTTGAACTTGATGGAACTACGTCTTTTTTTAACCTCATCTACTATGTAATTATGTATGTAACAATCCCTCTCCCTTCCTCAGTTTGCCGCAGCTCAGGGGGACCGGAGCATGCTTTGTACTACCCTCCCCATACCCATGAAACGTGTGTGACTGTTGGGATTGAGTGTGTGGGTTTGTGTTGTGATTGAATGTATGTGGAGGGTGGGTTAATTGTGTGTGTGTGGGGGGGGGGGGGGGAGGAGAGAGCGTGAGCCCTGGGGGGAATTGAGTGGGTGGGGAATAGTGTGTGTATGCTTAGTGTGAGTGTCTGTCTGTGAATTGAGTGAGAAGCGGAGTTGTGTGAGGGGGGAGAGTGAATGAGTGGGCAGAGAGATGGGGAGAGGGGGATCAAGAGTAAGAAAGGGAGTGAGACGTGGTGGGGAGGGGACTGAGGATCAGAGGGGGAGCCGAGAGCAAGGTGTGAGAGTGGGGGTGCTCGCAAAACTGACACGGGGACCCAGGTGGAAACTACATTTATTTTGTGGTGTTTGTTTAGGGGTCCCTTTCAAGATTTTTGCAGGGGGGCCCAAAAAATGTAGTTATACTCCTGTGCACTCAGGAACAAGACCAAGTGTAGAAAGCCCCTGATCGGTGCACAACTAGTGATTATAGTATGTTGTATAAGGGTGTCGGTGACATCCAGATAATAAATACTAGTGTAGCTGTATGAGTGCTCTAGCTGCAGGTTCAATAGTGAGAGGCTAGTGCCTATAGAGCAGTTACAGAGGCCCCGCGCTCGTCACCAAGGCAATGAAATGCCGGGGGACCGCGCAAGGCCTCTAACTCACCATGATTCAGCCGGCTTCGGGCGACGAATCACGTGACGTCGGCACGAAGGTAGAGGGGGCGTGCGAGCACAGGAGAAGAGGAGGCATGGGGGCGCAGCACCGGAGGTTTGCTACAGCGTATCGGTGTGTTCAAAATAATTTTGAATAGTCAACTAAAATAATCAGAACAGTAGTGACTAAACATGAACAGTGACTAGATGCAGATAATGTATATGAAAGCTGCTCAGCGATGTGGTGGAGCTGTCACAGAAAGTTAGCCTTAGGCTGCGCTTATAGTGCCGGTGATGTCTGGCTACGGTCACTGGAAAAATCTAATTGAGATGACTTCCAGCGATCGCGCCGTCGCTCTGCGCTTACTATAAGCGCACGCGACGCTGGCAATGCATTTGTTTTGACGCGACGTCGCGTTGCCGGCACTATAAGCGCAACCTTATACTGAATAAAGCAAAAAAACTAAACAAATAAAGGTCACAATTAGTGTGCTAGAAATTCTGTGTATCTAAGACAGGGGTGCACAATCTCTTCCCTCCCCCCCACGTAATTTGACGTCGGGTTACCATAACGATGCGTCGCTGGAAGACAAGGTAAGTTACAGAGGCCTCATGCAGTCCCCCGGCATTTAATTTAAATGCCTTGGGGGGGAAAGCGCGGGTCCTCTGTAACTGCTGCGCCTGCTCCCCCCCCCCACCCCCCCCAGAAAATCTCACGCCTTCCAGTTTGCACACCCCTGGTCTAAGATAGTGTCTCTGTAGAAGGTATAGTAACCACTTTGCTAGCCTTTATACAGCATCATATTTAAAGGAGCTGCTGCAAGCAAAGAGCTGATACAGTTTGTAGTCCTAATACGTGCTACTTAATATTAACACGTTGTATGGTGCTTCACTGTTTAGTGAGTTATGAAGGCAGTCAGCAACCCCAGTAATGGTAAAAAGCTGGGAGTTGTACAATCCCTTAAAGAAAAAAAACAAAAGGCTTCATATATTTATTATGCTGTAAATGCAGCAACTAATCAAAGCTGCAGTGATTCGGTTTATTAGAAATGATTGCTCGTCACATTCACTATCTCAGGGCTTTAATAAGCTAGGTGCAGTGTCCAGATTCAGAAACAAAAGCTGTATGTTCAGAACGAATATTAAATAAATCAATGAGTTTGAATTGGGTATAGTTTGCATTTACCAGGTAAGGCTGCTGGACAGTCGCTTTTGTAGGAGAACCGTAAAGCATTGTATGCTATTTGTGTGGTTTAATACAGCAGCTGGTAATTCGGTTACTAAAGAATGATTACTCCTTTCGTTAGCTTTCTCAAGGTTATAACAAACTACTGTACATGCAGAGTGCCCAGATTCAGAAGCTCAAGCTGCTGTTCAGCTTTGACACAACTCCACAATATAACCTGAATTTAAACACACCTACAAAAATAGTTCTCCTCCTTGCTTCTAGAGATATCTCTCCAAATCATGGCCCCTGTTTAATTTCTACATACTCTTGTTCTTCACCTCTCACAGCCAACTTTTCCTCCTCCTGGTGTAATCCCCTCACCGTATACCCATCCCATCAACCTCCCTTTCTCCGGTGCCCTTTGGAATACCCACTCCCTTTCTAACAATAACATTACTTATTTTTCTCTCACTCTGCTCCTCTTTGCTGTAACAGACTTGGCTCACTCAGTCTTACTCTGGACTAGAAGCTGCCCTCTCTTGGGCCCGTAATATAGTGGGTGCGTGCGGCACTTATAGTTGGCTGTGGATAGCCAGCCGTCCTATACTAGGGCCGCGCACAGCAGTGAGCGTGGAGCCGGCCGATCGGGGGGATGACAGCGAAAAGTAAGTTTTCGCGCCGCTGTAATGTGTGTGCGCAACGTTAATAAATTATTTATTCATACGTCTATTTATTTTTTTTGGAAATATATAAAGTTCACGCTCCCCTGACTTAAATGACTATATTTCCCAGGTATTTCAGGTGTGTTGTTCC
Organism: Ascaphus truei; assembly: GCF_040206685.1. NCBI lineage: Eukaryota > Metazoa > Chordata > Amphibia > Anura > Ascaphidae > Ascaphus > Ascaphus truei. Next base: position 377,336,531 of record NC_134484.1, on the reverse strand, counting down.
TTGTGCACAGGTGTCTCCAGGTGTTGTATAAAGGTGCGTGGGGAGTTATAGAAGTAACATGGGACTATATCAAAGGCGTTTCATCTCCTGCTCTCTGCCACCTTTAGGTAAGACAAGCTAACGCGATATAGTGGTAAATTAATATGGTGTTAAGCCCATGTTAATATGGTATAAAACAGCCGTTATTCTTGCCTATAATTAGCTTTGTGCATAGGCATTAAACTCAGGGTAAATAGTGGGTGCTAATGATTTTGATAACATCCCATGAAGTTAACAGACCTTTGTCCCTTTAATGAGTCTCCTGGTGATCCTATATTTTACGGTGAGAAAAAAAATGTTGGGAAACAAAACGAGTATTTTGCACCACACCGCCCAAAAAGTGAACTTATTATTAAATCTATGTTAACATGTGGTGTTTGAAATACACTATCTCTAAGTCAAAGGACAAACAAATGTTTAACTCCTCCAATAAAATGTTTATTTATTTTTACATTTTTAAAAAATCTGTTACCAGGTATTTTTTTTTTTTTTAACTCTTACGCATAGAATACCAACATATAAAAATAAAACAATCCTATTTAATAGATTTAATCACCTTCATCCCATGTGGCTTCTTTTGCATTTGTTATGTGCCGACTCTCAGGCATGTCATTGAATGCAGGGGATGATCCATTTGCTTGTGAAAAAGCTCCAACCTACCTAGAGGCTACACCATCACTAAAGTAGTATTGTATGTTACAAATCCCCCTAAAATTGAATATGTCACATTATAAATCTACATTGAGTAGCATCACACACTTAAATCTGTCTAAAACACTTCAGGCCATCTGCAGAAACCACAAGGGATGTGAAAGGGAAACAGGAATGGCAAATACAGATTGTACATGGCAGATATGGAATGGTGGAACGTCAGGGGAAGTACAGAAGAATACAGGGGTTCATGGTATCATCGGATAACACAACATGTATATTCTTAGTGAAAACAGGAAGGACGGGCTTGATTTTTTTTTTTTTTTTTTTTTTACAATCCTACATGAACTGCTTCTTTAACATAGAAAGATGAGGCAGCATCCAGATGCTTATAAATTAAATAATACCGAAGATATAAAAAGTCAAATATCTGAGACAAAACAGTCGGCCCTCAGTACTGCCGGGATCGCTTCACTTCGCTGGTGTCTCCAGAGTTTTTCCTCTTGCGAGAAGTCCCTGCCCCTGCGACCTGAAGATGAGGGACAGCTTCTGGGAGGCAGTAATTGTCTTTGGCAGGAGGCAGTTCCTTTGAAGAAAGGGATAACAAGTTTAATTAAAAAACAAAATAGTGCATTGTACGTTCCTTGTCCGAGCTCAGTGTAGCACCTCCTCCTGTAGCGGGTGTTCTTCCGCTTACATCATCACGCATACGGGCAGAGGGGGGCACGCGGAGCTGAAAGAAGGAACGTAGCCATTGTTGCATGTTTCTGCTGGAGCCCAAAAAGCCGGTCGTGCCGTAACCCCTGTGTTATCCGATAAACACATTATAAAGCTTTGTGAGTAGTTTTGCTCTTTAGTACCTTTGGATGAAATAATCGATTTACACTATGGAGCCACCTGCGCATCTCTCCATTTATTTTTAGATCACTTGTGAGACTTGGTTGGTCTGAGAGGCTGCAGTCAGCCCAAGTGCCTCTAAAAATGTAATCATCTGGATTAACCCATTAACACTACAAATATTGGATCGATAACCCCTTTGAGGTATTACTACTAAAACCACCAGTGGATTTGGACTATATGTTAGTCCTTTATTATGTGTCTCCTGGGACTTGAATTTACCTCTGTAATATTTGTAAGATAAACATATTTTTCTTCTAGATATCTCTTACTTTGGTTAGCATGTTTAAGCTTTGTTGCCAGTGGGCACTATATACACATTGTTCTATACACCAGCACTCTTCCACTTACTTTATTTGTTTTACTTATTCTGACACACAGATTTAGATTTGATACCTAGTCCACTTTAAAAGCAGTCTAGCTCAGATACAGACACCTTTCTTTTCAGGCCTGTAACCTTCACTCCACTTTCTGAGAGATCGTTGAAAAAGAACAACAAATAAATAAAAAGGAGAGAAACAAAGAAAGAAGGAAAGAGAAGCAGAGATAGAGAGAAACGGAAAGAGGAAGGGAGACAGAGAGAAAGAAGAAGGAAAGAGAAAGCCAGATGGCTTTATATTATCCATCTTGAAACCGTTTGAATTAAATGATGTATTCAGAAAAAAAGAAACCCGTGATCGTTTCTCCCACGTGCCAGTGTCGGCATAAAAATGAATGCGGCATACTCCAGTTTCTTAGTTACACACCCTATTTAAACACAAACCTTCATAAGGTAATCAGCAATGTATTCTGGTTTTAAGCAGTGTACTCCTTGTGCTGCAGCCTCTGCCACATTAACCCTGGCATCTTCTGGTCTCAGTTTGCTGAAGTCTGCAAACAGGTGATTGGTTTCTTTAAACAGAGAGGAGGAATGGCCAACGAATACCTAGAGGGAAGACAAACATGGACACGGGACACATATCCTTAGCATTATTTAGTAGTGTGACAGCAATAACAACATCTTCACATCGTATTGCTTCATTCATGCGATGTTCTCGTGTGAAACGAACCAAACATAACAATTGCTAGACATTACATTGATGAAATTAATTCAACGTTAATTTAAAAAGTTTTGAATGGAAACCACAACCAACCATTGAATCCCAGGTTTGCTTTATTTATTTAAATTATAGAACCAGAGGAGCATTAAACCTCATTTTTAAAATTATGGCAGGATTGAAACATCAATTTTATGGTGAACAAATTACCCAGTTTGTGCAGCAAGACACAGTATTTGAGTAGCTTCTTATACACAGAAAACATGAACCGCACTTTATAATATACTTTGGGGCTTGGACATTCATTTAACATCATCATTTTGGAACTAAGAAGAAACAAATGAAACCCACCTTTGCTCCTCCTGACTGCAGAAGGCGTTTGAAGCCGGCTTCTTTTGATTGGTCAACATTTAAAATGACTTTCCAGCCACTGAATGCCCCCTGCAGAAGATCACAAGAAAGCTTTGATCACGCTGTTACCCCCTTCCACTGGGAAGCACTTCCATGGGGTTTATGTGCACACAGCAAAGATGGCGTCAGCCTTATCTCAGCGGCTCGTACGAGCGGGGATCAGATTATGCTGCATACGGAAGGATTAGCTCCATGCTGGAGGTTGGAATTAATGATCAGGGCTCCACTTTTACCTGCAAGTCTGGATATCTTATTCATTTTATTTCTTTTAGGAATCTCCCAAGGTTTTGTCATACCACCATCAGACCCATCATTTTTAAAGACGATCAAAAGTGCTGATCCAGTCTCAACTGTGTCTGCACAAAAGCAAAACCATGATACAGCACGGCAGGGAATAAGTTTCCTTCAGATCACGAGGAATGATGGGGTTATCTCAAATGTAATGCTAACCATCAAGGCCTGGATGAGGGTACTGTACGAACTGATTTCATGACAAAAGCATTACTGCAATTTCAAAGATTGTTGCTTTTTACGTGTAACCCCGGTCACTGGCGAGGTCACTGCACTGCAGGACTGACACAGAATCTGTTATTCATCTCTAACTAAAGCCTCTCAGGTGCCCCCCTCCATACCTCCACACTGCCCATCTCTTGTTTTAGCCTCTGCAGTTTCTTCCTCCACCTCATCGCTGCCACTGCCAGCATTTTTTGTTGGGGATTTATGCTGGTCAAAGCATCCAGTATAGAGTTGCTCCCCCACTCGTAGTCCTCTTCCTGCACAGAGTATACACAACCATACTCAATTACAGTACAGAGAATATAATGTTCTGTAAATACCCTAAAGGTATTATTCTGTACCAAACATGCAAACCGTATGTATTTGCAGTGGTTGGAAGTTTTGAAGTGTCTGCAACCAACTTGATTTAAAATATATTTGTTCTGTACCCTTTGGTTTTTAAATAGATGAAAATTCCTCAATCAAGTCAAATTAAAGAAATAAAAATAAGGTCGCCGAGACCAATAGGATGGAAAAGTTATCGAATTTATTATAGAATACCCCAACATAAATGAAAGGGTTTGGAACTTGTGATTGATCTCAATTTCACGTCATATTAACCAACCCAACACTGTTGTATAATGCACGGTATGTTCAAGTAAACGAATCTGCGATTTGTGACCTGCCTCCCGCCGCTTCCCAGCCCTCTCCTCCAGTCTTCTTTTCTGCACCCTCTCCCTCCCTGTTAAATCATTTAATAACGTCAAAAGGAGGACTTAAAAATAGCCATACAAATGGCTGCTGTTGTGTCCGTGACCGAATCACTGCCCTAAAGATCCTACAATCTAACCGAACAATAGGAAAGGACACTGGGATTGAAATTAGGTTAAGCCCACCCAGTTCTAACCATTTTAACATAAAAAGGTTTTGCTGTGTCTAACTATTTCCATTCCTCCCAGATGTGCTTTTAAATGGGGACATGCACAAGTGAGGCACAAGGGCTTTTCACTTGGGAACAGCAGCACAGCCCCATCTGACCAAATGTTTTCTGCAATAGCCATCTCCCACTGCAAAAGTGGGCTAGTAACTCGGACATTTCATACCTGTACAAAGCGCCCTATGGCCCTGCAGGACTCCAGGTATGAGCGGTGAAGCACCCACTTCCCGGCTGCCATGGAGGCCAAATACTTCTCATTTCGTAGAGGATGCCCAACAATGATGTGTGTGCAGCTCGGGTCGAAGCACTGCTTTTCTATCACCACCCCACCTGCAAAGAGTAAGGAAGCCACCCGAGTTATAATCCCTCAGGTGCGTAAGTGTCGTGTATTTCTCTGCAAGGACTTGTGATCTCGTGACCGGTTTGCTTTTCCAACATGCAACAAAAAATAGACAGACATTTGCAACATATCCACATGGTTTAAGCAATATCCAGGTCAAAGATAACAAGTCCAAACCGTATATCACAATTAAGAAGGAGTTCGTGATGAGGACCACTTAAAATGTCCCACTCCAGATCATATCTATCCCAACATCTGAAGCAGATTATCCTTTATACTACTTTAAGGCAGACTGTTGTGCGACACGGCAGTGACAACTCCTTACCACAGAAACCTCCGGTTTGCATTCCTTGCAGAGAAACATTTTTCATTTTAACCACTTGGAGGCAAAACATCAGTTTTCAGGCTGCAATATAAAGCAATGCCGACTGTGCCTGTATGCTTCCATCCATCTGCAACTTCTACTTGGGGAGCAGCGACTTAAAAAAAAAACATCTCTCTCCCCTCTTCATTTTTCCACCCAACGCTTTAAAAAAAAGTTTATAGTCCAAGAGCACATAATATATGTAATTTCTAATCTCTCATTGATCTTCTGCCATCAGATGTATGCTCTCTACATTGTACTGCACGTGTACTTAGGAATACTGCTTTTAACTTTCATTTAGTTCAACTCAAAGATAAATATTCACTTCAGATTTTTCTTGACTGCTCTTAGCTACTACAGCTTCTTACACTCATTGTCTTGGCATCTGACTGGTCCTCCCCTCTCTTCACACCTTCCCTTTTGTATTTCTGACCACAAAACCGCTGTATGCTTCCAGTATATTGAGAGAGCTTGGTTTTCTCTCTCTATATGATCTCATTGGGTGGCATCAATTTGCTTCACTTAGTATCATATCTGTAACCAGCACTTGATTTTCCCACCATTCACTGCAATTTCAAGATTACATTGGTGTTAAATGTGATTCTTCCCCATCATTCCCTGCTCACATTCATTCTACAAAGTTACACATCTCTGAAATCATACCTGCAACCCTACCCATGCAGGCATCCTCTTCGCTCCTATAGCCTTTACAGGCTCATCACAATGAAAGTATCCTGTCTTTATGATCTCTAGAGCTTTCTTTCACACACTGTACACGCCTATGATATCTTACCAACTAAACAAAACACGTCCCTGTTCCTCTCCTCTACTTTTTATCTCTCTGCTTCCCTTGTGTTCCACATTCATTCATTTAAAATGTTGCACGCTTCCCACCGTCTGTTTTGCTGCAGCTGCTCAATAATTCCTGCCGTCACTCAGATATTCCCTATGATGTCATTGGGTACACCCACAACGTCGTTGCGAAAACCCTCGGTATCTGCAGAGCTGTTCCCACTGCCCCTCTATGGCAGCTGGGAACTCTGTCATGTAGTCCCATCTAAACAATTCAGGCTGCTGAATCTCCCTTCCTAAACCAAAGTCCTTAGGAAGGGATGGTATTAAGGGTGACTGCAGATTATAACTTGGGAGACAAGCCTACTTGTTAGACACAAATCTACATGTTGCAGTATAGGTCACAGTACCTAGCTCCTCAATGAGGTGACAGTAGTCAATGCGTTCCTGAGGATTCAGGGAAGACAGCTGGAACCGCCGCTCCTTCTCAGCTTCCTGTTCTACGGGTGGCTTCTCTGCCTGCAATCACACGTGTAAATTGTAAGCACATCTGATCAATAATCGGCACACACTCCCTCTCTTATTTTGTTATAATCATTACAGTGACTATATTATAATAATCTATACAGAATTCATGTGTTATATGTTGACATACCTTGCATCTTTTGCACTGCTCCAGTTTTTTTATTAGAAATTGGACATTTGTAAAAAAAATTCTATTTGTACTTCTATATTTGTATTCACTGGGAATTCCTCTAATATCACTGTTCCTTTTGTTTGTTTGTGTATGTGTGTGTACACACACACACACACACACACACACACACACTACAGCTGCTGGAGTAGCCGCGTGTGTCCTTGCCTCTGCGCATGCACAAGTGAGTCTGACATTATCCAGAGCGCATGCGAGAGTGACTGTTACATTATCCAGCCGAGCCGCGCCATTTCCGTGTCACATTTTCGTCTCCATGACGGAGTTTTGTCCCATCAAAATTTAGTAGATGCCACTACAGAAGTTTGACTTAAAAAAAAAAAGGCCTTTTGTAATACAATTATAAATATTTCAGCTAGAAGTAAAACGGCTCAGAAAAAGGAGCTTTTGAGGCTAAGGCACTCACACTTTGTATGTTTTAAAGCAAGCTTGCCAACATGATACAAAAACAGGTGGATTTATCAAGGTAAATATCTCACTTTGTTCAACAGTAAAGGTGTGAAGGTGTTTTGACATGGAGCAACATTTTCGGTTTAAAGGGAAAATCCCACTTAGCTCAAAAAAAGTCAACATTTACCAATTTATTTGCCTTGCTCAGTAAAATTATTTGCACCTGGATTGAAAATGGAATATCAAGTAGAAAAACAGCTGATGAAGTCAACCGAACGTCTAAAGTACATTTAATGGTGCACACCTGGCCTACTAAAACTTAACATTTAATAAGTGTTGAAATAATAAATAGTTACACACACTGACAAAATAGTGACAATAGGTGAATATATAAAATAATAAAATCACAGGAGATGCGGCTGACTGATAGATATCCACTGGGAGAGACTGCAAAGTCTCTTTGTCTCAAGGGTGGGTGAAAAAGATCTATCAATCAAAGAACATAATAGCCCAGGTGTCCACCATAAAATGTACTTTCTTTAGAAGTTCGGTTGACTTCATCAGCTGTTCTTCTTCTTGATATTCAGTATCCCTAATACATAGGTTGCACACATTGCCAATCCAGACAATTAGGCACATTCACATAATTCTGATCTAATCAGATTCGACAACTTGTTGTATATGGATTGAAAATTGGTTGAAGAATAGATAGAGAGTTGTCATAAATTAAACTTTTTCAGGTTGGGCTAAAGTTGTGAGTGGAGTACCTCAAAGATCGGTACTGGGACCCCTGTTTTTTAACTTTTTTATTGATGACCATGAGGTTGGCATAGAGAGCAAAGTCTCAATCTTTGCTGATGACACTACATTGAGTAAGGTAGTAAAATTAGAGCAGGATGTAATGCAAATACAAATATAGGTTAAGTATCGGTCATCTAAATTTAGCAGAAGTTGAACTTGATGGACGAGTGTCTTTTTTCAACTTCATCTACTATGTAACAACTATAATTATGATTAAAGCAGACATTTGGTTGTTTTGTCACTTAGTTTTTTTTTTTTAGCTTACCAGGTTTACAAAGCAAATACATTACATATATACATACATACATACATACACATAACACAATAACACATACACACACATATATACATACACTAAGAGGTGGCTGATTTTTGTAAAAAGAAAAAATGATGTAATTCATAAAGATTGAACGTGTGAGACATGTCACTGTCATATCAGTTTCCTCCTAAAAGGGACTGCACGGTTATGTCATTATAGTCGAATAGTAGGTAATGTCTCCTGAATAAGGTGCAGGGAAAAGAACATTTTGAACTAAATTGGTGAGAAAATCACAACCCTTCGTATCAGCTGTAAAGAATAATAATGACAGGCACCATTAACAGAAGAACATCTGAAATATATGGGTACGGGTCAAAAGTGGTTTGTTAAAACCTTACAGATTATATGCATCAATGGCTTAATACAGTGATAGTTACTTAGCTACTTCCCCTCAAATGGCATTTTAGTGACACTGTAATGCCGTCTACCAAAACCCTTACCCGATGATATTGCATATGGAGTCAAACACATGTGTTTCTGCACTGCAGGTAACTATGGGCTTCAGAGGGAATTTTATACAAAGAATTCTCTAACCTTTTCCCTGGGCTGCGGAGCCACTGGCGGCTTGGCGAGTGGGAAGGCAATGCTAGGTGCTTGTGGGGTAGGGATCAGCTGGTCATCTTTGGTCGGAGACTGAAGATCTGTAGCTTTCTGGTGCTTGGGAGCTTCAGATGATAATGTATGGTCAAGATCACAGGCCTCTGCAAGTCAAAAAACAAAAACACTGTCAAATAAACACCCTTGTTTGTCTACGGATATACATTGAAAATCAAAGAAGAAATAACCCATTTCTACAAAAAGCAGGGTTGAGGTAGCAAGAGGAAGTTGTAAGCAGAGTTTGTGGGGGCCTGGTATTGCTACGTAATGACTTCCAGGTGTTATCTAATCGTTTCACTAGTTAATAGCATTTTACACTGAATCACGCACACTAGTGCTACTAGTGCAGTGCTACTCCATAAGACATAGTTCAGCACCACTCAGTAAATACGACCACTTCCAGACCACTCAAATGAATGGGCAGTAAGTGTTTTTTCTTTCAACACTAAAGAGGTCTCACAGACAAGCACCCAAAAATGGAGCTAGATCACAACCAGGGAATTACAGACCTGTAAGCCTGACATCAATAGTGGGAAAGCTACTTGAGGGCGTAGTACGGGATAATATTCAGGAATACCTAACTTCAACGAGGGTAATGCAGTTGATGTGGTCTACTTAGATTTTGCAAAGGCTTTTGATACGGTTCCACACAAGAGGTTAGTGTACAAAATAAAGCAAATTGAACTCGGTAAAAATATTTGCGCCTGGACTGAAAAATGGTGGAAGGATAGACAAGAGGGAGTTGTCATAAATGGAACTTTTTCAGGTTGGGCTAAAGTTGTGAGTGGAGTACCTCAGGGATCAGTACTGGGATCCCTGCTCTTTATCTTGTTTATTAATGACTCGAGGTGGCATAGAGAGCAAAGTCTTCATCTTTACTGATGACATTAAATTGTGTAAGGTAGTAAAATCAGAGCAAGATGTAATTTCTCTCCAGAAGGACTTGAATATACTGAAAACTTGGGCAGGGAAATGGCAGATGAGTTTTAATAAAGATAAAAGGTTATGCATTTGGGAAAGAATAAATAGCCAATTTACAAATTAAATGGGGTTAAATCAGGAGAATCCTTAATGGAGAAGGATTTAGGAATGCTTGTAGACAGCAGGTTTAGCAATAGTGCCCAAAGTCATGCAGTAGCTACATAGACAAACAAGATCTTATCTTGCATCAAACGGGCAATGGATGGAAGGAAAGTAAACATAATTATGCCCCTTTATAAAGCATTAGTAAGACCAAAACTTGAATATGGAATACAATTGTGGGCACCACTCCATAGAAAAGACATTATGGAACTAGAAAAAGTGCAGAGAAGAGCTACCAAATTAATAAAGGGGATGGGCAATCTAACTTATGAGGAGAGGCTAGCTAAATTAGATTTATTTACATTAGAAAAGAGGCATCTAAGAGGGGATATGTTAACTATATACAAATATATTCGGGGACAATACAAGTAGCTTTCAAAATAACTATTCCTCCCAAGGACAGTACAAACACTGGGTTATCCCTTAAGCTTCGAGGCAAGGAGATTTCACCAGCAACAAAGGAAAGGGTTCTTTTCCGTAAGGGCAGTTAAAATGTGTAAATTTATTACCCATGGAGACTGTGATGGCAGATACAATAGATTTGTTCAAAATAAGGTTGGATGTCTTTTTAGATAGGAAATGTATACATGGATATACCAAATAAGTAAACATGGGAAGGATGTTGATCAAGGGAGTAATCCGATTGCCAATATTTGGAGTCGGGAAGGAATTTATGTGTCCCCTTGTGAGATAAATTTTGATGATATTTCACTGGAGTTTTTTGTTTGCCTTCCTCTGGATCAATATACTGCAAGTACAAATATAGGATAAAGTATCTGTCGTTTAAATTTAGCATAGGTTGTACTTGATGGACGTATGTCTTTTGTCAACCTCATCTACTGGCATTTATGGTCTATTCACTTGAATGGGGTCACAAGGGATCTTCCAGTTCAGATCTTAATAAATATGGCCTTCAATGTCCTATCTGATATCATATAAAAAAATGAGTGGCCACAATGTGGCACTCAAAAATGAACAAACAATATTTGTGGTACACTGTAAATAGAAGAGAGATACTCCTCGATACGCATAACAATGGAACATGCACACAACTTTGACAAAACATCAATTTAATGTAACCATGTATTGTCATCGTAACTCTGTGCCCAGGATGTACTTGAAAACGAGATGTAACTCTCAATGTATTACTTGCGGGTAAATAAATAATTACTATGTCAACATTTCTATCCAAGCTTGGACCTTCATTAGGATAATTTTAGGGTACGTTAAAAACCTAAATGATGATTCATTGCAGTGACAGGACTGCTTTGTCATATCCAGAATAAAATAACTCTGGATTCATGCCTTGTTTTTTTTATAAGCATTATAATATAAATGTATAGAAATTTGGATTATTTTTTATGAATGAATCCTTGTTGCTACTTTTGTGGTAATTGAAACATCACAGAATTATTGTGTATTTCACAATATATTATGGGCAATCTTAAAAAAAAATTTAAAAAAAATATTGAGCAGCAGTTAGCAGCACGATAAGAACCATGAAATAGTGCTGCTGTCTCTCAACAATAGTACAACTTGTGCACTAGAAATATGCCTTGGAAAAGACTTCTTGGCATTGTATTCTGTGATGCTCTTACCAATTTCAGCTAATTCAGTGTCTGTTAAAGACTCCTTAAACTGGGCATTATCAACTCCAAGATCCTTGATGTTAAGCTGAAGCTGTTCAGAGCACTGGGATGGGCTATTGGGCCACTGCAGATTGCTGGCAAGTCTGGCCCTCTCCTCTCTCGCAGTGGGATCATCCCAAATGATTTGCTCATTCTGTGACGGTTCAGTATTAAGGTCCGTTATGGGCTGACGAGATTGTCTAGGAAAATTAGGGAACACAAATATATGTTGATTTAGGCTGGAAGGATTTAGCAGAGAGATAAAAGTATTTAGGAAATTAAACAGAAGGGATGTATCCCGAATATATTTGAGAGATGACAGGTTACTTGCATGCGTTTTTACTGTACATTTGAATAGGATTTGTTTGCACATTGATTGACCATGCCAGAGCCTGGTCTGATACAATACCAATACAGGTTCAGTCCATTCCAAAATGTTGTGCGTAGAAAACAGAAAATCAAAATAAACTACTGAATTGTGTTTGATTCATTTATCATTTAATTACAATTGCCCTTCTATGAAAGGAAACTAAAGTGGTCATACATGTACAAGCAGATTCTGTAGACTCAGTATATCATTCATTAAAAATGATAGTGTAGAGTCAGATGGCTCCTAGACCTCTGACCTCCTTAAAAGGACACATCAACAAATGTGTGCATCTTAAAATAGGCTATAGGGCTTTTGCTCAATTGGAAAATGTATATGTAATGTGTACAATTGATAAAAGGTCATATTGAAAGCATCAGATAAGGCATATAAAATGAGACCTGTAAGAGAAAGACTGCAGGAGTTTGCAGCAGGTAATATTGTCAAATGACCTGGGGAAATTTGGTTTCAGAAGATGACAGTACTCTGGTGAATAGAGGAAGAAGATAAAAGCGATTTAAAGTGACGAGAGCAGGAAAGCATAACATAAGAACTACAAACATCAAATACATTTGGAATGAGCTTACCTCAATGTGTCATAGTTAGACCACTCATTCATTTTAGAATACAGCAGATCAATATACAGTGAAATAACTTAAAAAATATATAAATATATATTTATGATGATAATTCCAGAGGTTTACATGGAGGGGTGGACTTATTGAAGTCCTGCTCGAACTTTCCCTCTAGAATACTGGAGAGAACTGTAAGTAAGGCTTTGTGATGCTTTGCCAACTCCCATGGTACTGAAGGTGGTAACAATGCTCACTGGACTATATTTCTCCTGTGCACCAGACCCCTGTCACATCAATTATCTATTTTAGGTCTTCCTGAGATACTGTGTCTTGCCTGCTTGACTATGCAAATACTGATTTCTAACCTACAGTAACCCGGCTAAAAGTTTGGCTGCACCTTTGTATTTAAATACAGGCATACCCCGAATTAACGTACGCAATGGGACCGGAGCATGTATGTAAAGTGAAAATGTACTTAAAGTAAAGCACTACCTTTTTCCCCACTTATCGATGCATGTACTGTACTGCAATCGTCACATATGTGCATAACTGATGTAAATAACGCATATGTCACAGGCTCTATAGTCTCCCCGCTTGTGCACAGTTTCGGTACAGGTAGGGAGCCGGTGTTGCTGTTCAGGACGTGCTGACATGCGCAAGCGTGAGCTGCCGTTTGCCTATTGGGCGACATGTTCTTACTCGCGAGTGTACTTAAAGTGAGTGTCCTTAAACCGGGGTATGCCTGTAGTGTCCTGCAGTTTGGAACAGATTAAACTGTGTTATATAAGCTGCCATGCGATCAAGTGTCACGCAATGTCATGTGCTGTTATCACAAATATCCATTTTATATTGTAATAAAATAAACGTTACATTATTGAAAGGCAAATTCGAGTGTTAAGTGATCACTCAAAGATTAACGGCTACTGATAAATTGTACCTCTGGAAAGATGCGGGGCGCAATATTCTGCTTCCAAAATAACAGGGGTGCTGGAAAATGACACTTTCATAAACACCTTGAGAATTTTAAGGAAATCTTAGAACTGAAATATCCAAACATTGTCTTTTAAATGTAATCTCATATTGCACCTGTATAGAGTATATCAAAATGTTGTAATATTGTAAAATTACAGTAGTTTCCAATTTTTGGGGGTTAAGGAACCTGCCATGGTAATATCATGAGACATTATGTATTTTAATCCATCTGGTGCTCCAGGGGTTAATGGTGCAACAATTTGAGTTTAAAAATACAATATATTGGGTTTATGACAGGTCCAGGCTTGTCAATGGGTCTGTGCTGGGCTTCAAACAGAACTTAATTGGGAGGGCCTATCTTGGATAGCCCACTAAAAGTGACACGTGTTGTTTAGAAGGTCGAAAATGCTAAGCAGATCTGACTCTACCAACCTTAAACCAAACTCACAGTTCGTGAATAATTACTGGTAACTTCCAGAGAGGTGACACAAAGGTTATGGACTTTATTTAAAATGATAATATCATGTACAGCCATGCAAAAAATTATGTGTGTATCTGTGGCACTGAGTGGCATATAATGACTACAGACGTCAGGTTTAGCAGGTACTAAGGGACCGATATCTATTTGTCGCTCAAATTTAGGGGCAAGACGGTCATACTTAGGCCTCGGGCCGCGCTGAGCCGTGCTCCTGCTCTGCCTCGCCTGCTCAAGCTGGAGCTTTTTTGTGTCCTGGCAGGCGAGGCAGTGAGCGCGCTTTGGGGGTGGGGCGGGGCGAAGGCAGAACGGAGGCGGGGATAGTCCCTCGCTCCCATTGGATGTGAGCGGTCACGTGACCGCTCCTCCGCTCCCGAGCGGCAAATTTTAAACTTGCCTGTCTCCTCAGAATTTCTCAGCCTCCGCACGCATGCGGGAGCAGCTGCTAAAGCCGCGCTGATCACAGATTAAGGGGGTAAATTCATCTGCTCAGCGCGGCTCAGCGGGGTCTGTGGGACTATGTCCCAGGCCTAAGTCATACTCTATACTTAAGTTGTAGCATAGATTATGAAAATCAAATTTCAATAGAGGTGTGTTTGGACCAAACACGTGAAGTCCCAATTTCTGCGCCAGTGACCTCTCTGGGGGAAAACCTATGACATACTGTATGGTAACATAGTGTATAGGGATTTATGTTTCATCCTTTTATTTTAAGAAACTGTCCTGCATTTACTATAATTGTATGTTCTTGTAATCCTTTTTCTGTAATCTAAGCAATATATATATATATATATATATATATATATCTATATATATATATATATATATATATATATATAAAATGTTTTGACGCTTTGGGCTGTGAATGAACTGATTGCATGCTCTAGAGAGAGTATTTACATTTTTTTTTTTTTTTTTACTGATGGGTGTGTTAAGTGTATATTTTTTTCTATCATAAACAGGGACCTGAGACCCTGGCAGATTTTTTAATTTGACATCTTTTGTTTGCATAATTTCTCGGGTGGTGGAAGCATATAGATATGATTGCAATTGAGTAAGTGGTTAATATTAACTCATGGAAGGTACCTTGCGAAGGAGAAAGACGAGTTGCCATGTGTATTAATCTTGGTTGCATATCTAAGTCACGTGCTCACTTATGTGCTGTTCGTGACAGGTGGTATATGGGGATGGATTGAGAGGAGATATTGTTCATTTGAGGGATCTTTGCGAGGGTGAAGAGTGGGAAAGCTTACGAGCTGTGTATTAACCCATGTCCCGTATGCAGGTCATGTGCTCACAGGTGTGCCGTACATGACAAAACCCAATAATTATATTGTGACATTCTGAGGAACCCCAACCCTCTCTAATTGCGCATCTGATATCGGATTGTAAATTCTTCTGGATCTGGTACAATCTTCAAATGATCTGAAAATTGCAGGGAACATATACATATATATATATATTTATATTCTGTTTGTCTGCACAGTTAGCTATGTGTGTGGCCAACTCTTTAGATGGACATTATATAATGATACTGTACCTTAGTGCTTCCAATACCCTGCTTCGGCTATTTCGTGTACAGCGAGCTCCATCAGGGGTAGAAGGTGAGTTTTCAAATCCGGCCCTAGTCAGGGAGCCCCTCTGTCCGTGTGGCTTCACTATTGATGTCGCAGACATCAGCTCCTGCAGCTGTCGCTGGAAATTCTCTCTCATCTCTAAGTTCTGTGTTAGCGCTTAGGATGTGTATAGAAAAGAGATAGTTAAAAAGAAGACAAAACAGCAGAAGAAACCTTTGAAGTTTTGAACATTCATGTACAATAAATAATATGAAAAACGTAAGGTCCATGACTGCCCAAAAATATTTTTTTTAAATGAAGACTACAAAAAAAATCTAATCCAAGACAAGTGCCTTAAAACACAAATACTTTGTACCTCCTTTAACTTCATGTGGTGGGTTCTCTGCTCCAGAAACATCCGCCTTTTTAACGTGATTATCAGTCTTTTCACCTTGCTCATTATCCTCTTCTAACCAAAGGCCATTCATCTAGACAAAAAAAACCCCCAGAGAAAACAAGTTCCCTATGTGAATCTGGACCAGCAGGAAAAGCTTCCGAGTTTTAGAGGAGGTAGGATCAAAGAGGGGACGACCCCAAGCTCAGTCCCACATGCAGAAGCTTTTTTATTTGAACTCTCCCTGCTCCCTCTACAGTGCAGAAATGAACAGTAGCAACATCAGGAACCACTCAACACAAGGGCCGGGATCTGTACATTTAGCAAGGTTATCACTACCCTTGATAGATAGGAAAGGGTGGGTGATCGTTTCCGATTCCAGGAGGCAGCACCATCTTCTGAACTATCAGGGTGTTTCAAAAGGCCCCAAAGAGTCTGTCGCTACCTTTACACTTCTTACTTTGGGCTGCTCGGAGGGGGGTTAATTACTGCTCCACCATTGAGCGAAACATCCTAGTGCTGCAACTGGGACCAAGAGTGCACAGCAGTCTCAAAATCTATTGTACGTTTCTAGCGATGACTTAAGCAGAAGGTGTTTGCTAGTGGTTAAAGATGTAGCCCCACATGGGACCAACGTGAACTAATGACAGTGATCAGTTTAATAGGATAACACTCGTTGATTAATCCCTTTTTAAAGAAAAATAAAGTCAAGTATTGGTATTTTTAAATACGTTTTTAAAGTCTGAATCTAAATTACAGCTTTATATAGAAAGTAGCAGAAAAGGCATTTATTCACTAAGAATGACACAAATCCCCACATTGGTTGTGTTTGTAGACCCCTGCAAAAAGTTGCCAAAACATAAACAAAAGGTGTGGGAAATGAAATGAACATTGCACAAGCTCTAAGGAGACGTGAAAAACAGAACAAACAGGGTGCTGCATATTGTTAAAGTATTTTTGCATTTTTGTGTCTTATGAAAAATGTTTACGGTGAAGGCATCGCACGTTCCGGATCTCCCAGTAAGACCCCTCTGTCGTACCTCATCCTGCTTCAGGGCCATGCTTGTTGAAAGTTTACTGCTGGAGTGTGGTCCATCTTGTACGGCACTGATGTCCAGGCTCATTTTTGGATTGTAGGTTTGGGGGTAAAGAGATTCAGGGACTCGCCTCTGTTCTGCGGCACACTGTATGCAACCAAACAGCCCCATTAGAATAGCAAATGCATATGGACATAGGGGTAAACAAGCATGTTGAAAAGAAACAATGCTGTTTTAACATTGCCTCTAACTGTTTGTATATTTGTAGGTCTATAGCGCCAACAACACCTGCAGAGCTTCACATACTGTAAGAGATATTAGAATGCATGTAAACATAGTGCTTCAAACATAAAAGAACATACTAGGAAAAGGAATCGCTGCCCAGAGAGGTTACAATCCTAGTCTAAAAACCTTCAGTTTTACAACAAGTGAAATGTTTTGTTTGTAAACTGAAATAAAATGATCATGGCTGCTCTACCAACTCATCCTTATGTCCATCATTCCTTCCAAACACTTCTGCTGTGTACAAGATGCAGCCACAGGCAGCCTCACTTCCCTTGGGAAAGGAAAGAGGTGCAGCAAGAAACATGTCAGGGGAAAATACAAGATGGCCACTGGTTTAACTCTCTAGCAACGAGAGAATCCAAGACTATTCAAATATGTTGTAACCTAGATTTGGAGAAGTATTGTCATGCTGCTTTAAAGCAATCATTTTCAAATGTTATCCATGATAATAATAAAGTTTAAAACACGAAAAAAAACGATCCCATGTACGAGTAAAAAGTTACAGAAATCTGCCAATGGGGCTCAGTTTAACTGTGCACGCGGTATAGGTAAACGTTTAAAATGCAATGTAAAAAGTGTGTGTGCGCACGCGCACTCACACGCGCGCACACACACACTTTCCACTCTAAAATGTAATTTTATAAAATGCACATATTTTCCGTTATCTTATACTTTTTTCCTGATACATACCGTTAGGAGCCAGTGCTCTGAAACTATGTGGATGCCACTTCTTTCCTTCACAGATTTGTACTCCCGATTGCTGTCGTTTTGTCGCCCTTGATAGATAAAGTGGGTTACACTTTCATCAAAGCACCATCTATAAGGAAACAGACGTGTGTGCATAGCTTGTTAGGAGGCAGACAACAGTACTTAAAGAAACAAAAAGCGTTAATCAGATTATAACAGCGATCTTGGATAAGATAGTGTGATATTCAATAATCAGATATATGCGGAGTTGAGATGTCCTCATGAACAAATGGATGTCCAATGTGATATAATGTTAATTGAACTGCAAGGGAAAGGGTCTGTAATAAGTACCACTTGCTTTCAGCATTTCAGCAAGAGGTTACACACAATGAGCTGTTCCAGCACATGAATTATATCCATGTGGCAGCTTGTTTCATTTGAGATTTTATTTTTCATCTTGTTGAAAACAGCGTGTATAATTTTCATACAAATGGCTGTAGGTTACAGATTCAACGAACAAATGAATGTGTGGGTTCTTTCTCTGCTATGTTTTACAAGACAATTAACTTGGCACAGAAAAATTGTTATACATATATATGCATATACATATACACACACACTCGAAAATTGTTGCTTCATATAGTTTGTTGAATGCCATTCCCAACATCGCTAACTAATGAGGGACACTTGTGAAAACTTAGCAACTTCAAAAGCTATGTGCGTGTGAGCAGATGACTAGAGTATCATCATCATCATAGGTTCATACATCGAACAACTCAACCTCGTTATAGCGCGATCTGCTACAACACGGATCGCTTATAACACAATGTGAGCATGGATCCCGTAAAAAAAAAAATTGGAGGGGGGGTGGGGGGGAGAGAGAGGTTTAATGTAGGGGGCAAACTTCCGGGATTTGCAGAGAGAAATGTCCGGCTACACAAATACACACACACACACACACACACACACACACACACACACACACACACACACACACTGTACCCTCAGTCTGTCACTGTTACACACACACACACACACACACACTGTCCCCTCAGTCTGTCACTGTTACACACACACACACACTGTCCCCTCAGTCTGTCACTGTTACACACACACACACCTCCCTCCCTGTACCTCCGCTGGGGGGGTGCGGCAAGGAAAGAAGGGAGCTGGTTCCTGCCCGGCTTCTCCTGATTCCGTGAGATCCTCCACCCGCCCCCCCCCCCCTCTCTCGCAGACACGCTGCACAGCACACAGATCAGCTGCTGCTGCCGGTAAGTGCTGCGTGGGGGAGGGGGGGCTGCCGCTGCGACGCCGGCTTCAGGGAGAGCTGGGAGAGTTATACCAGCTCTCCCCCTCCGGCGGACGTGGAATCCCTGATTGCGGCCATTTTTTTAATCGCGATCACGGTTATAACGCGGTCTCATTCTGTAGCCCCCGAGCACCGCGTTATAACGGTGTTCAGCTGTACTAGCAAAGTGTAGTTTGCTATTCAGTAATGTTCAGTACCTGTATTCTGCTCCTAGGGAGGCTGCGATACCATTCAATTCACCTTGCTTCTTACTTAGCTTCTTACTGACACAAATCACCACGTCATTAAGAAGTTTAGGTTCTTCCTCTACCTATACAGACAAGAAATTAATGAAAAACTATTAGCTTGTTGTATTTGACTAGATGGGACAAACGTTTCCTTACGGCAGTACTATTTTTGTTACAATTTACAACATAAATTGGATTTTTTAGGGAAAAAAATACATAAATTAAACTATAATTTAATCAGTTATGAAGCTTTATTGCTTACATTGTAAAAATAAAATTAGAACAGTACACACATGATTACTATTCAACAAGCCTCAGGTGCCCCTTACCAACACAAATGCCAAAGTAATGTTGGGTCTGTGCAACTAATCGGACGAAAAATTAGACTACAGTAGTTGTGAACTTCGGAAGACAATCGATCCACAAAAAAAAAAAAAATGCAAAAAAAATATTTAACAGCAGAGGCATACAAACCATTATTTGCCTGCAAAATGTATTAAAACCCTAAACAAACATTCCCATGCCCTCCTGGACCCTTTACAATCTGGCTTTCGTACAGCTCACTCAGCGCTCACTAAACTAGTCAATGATCTACAAGAAGCAAAATCCCATGGTCCTTTTTCCCTACTTAATCTCTCTGCTGCCTTCGATACTGTTGATCACCCTCTTCTCCTTCATATTCTAAACTCCCTTGGTATCCACAACAAAGCTCTATCCTGGTTCTCATCGTACCTCTCATTGGACATTTTTGGTCTTTATTGCCAACAAGTCTTTGTCTTCTGTTGATCTGTCTGTTGGTGTACCCCATGGCTCTATTCTGGTACCTCTCCTTTTCTCTCTCTACACCCTTTTCTCTCTCTACACACTATCACTTGGTGACCTGATTAACTCTTTTGGTCTTAGGTATCATCTCTATGCAGATAATACAGATATATCTAACCCCCCTACCATCACACCTGCAATCCAGTCCCAAGTCTCTGATTGACTCCTGGCTATAACCTCATGGATGACAGTCTGTCAATTAAACTTCATATGGCTAAAACTGAGCTCCTCATATATCCCCCTAAACTTGGCCTTATATTCCCTTTTTCCATTATAGTAAACGTTACTGCCAACTATCCTGTCGTCAAAGCACAAAGCTAAGGAGTGACATTTGACTCCTCCCCTTTCTTTCTCCATTCACGGCATCACCAACATTTGATGCTTCTTCCGTAATATTGCCAACATCCGCACTTTCATCTGTCAATCTACTGCTAAAACTCTAATGCATGCCCTTATCCTCTCCCGTCTGGATTATTGTAACATACTGCTAACAGGCCTCCCTGCCTCATAACTTCCCCCTTTACAATCTATCCAAAATTCTGGTGTTAGAATAATTTCACTTTCTCCCAAAATAGTCTCTGCTCATCTCCTCCTTAAATCCCTCTCCTGGCTTCCCATCAAATTTCGGATCACCTACAAAGTTCTCCTCCTCACCTTCAAGGCTCTCCAATCATCTGCTCCTTCCTAAATATCAGCTTTGATCTCTTGCTGTGCCTCTGCTTGTCTCCTGCCTTTCTTCCCATAACGATCTCCTCTCCAACCCTTTAACCAATACAGCTGTCTCGTGCGTTTAAACATTTTCCCCTCACTGCCCTTTACCTGTGGAAGTCACACTCAGTATACGCCAAGCACCTTCTCTCCCGACTTTTAAGACTAACCTTAAAACTCACCTCTTAAATAAAGCATTTCATTAGCTTAGACTCATGGCTATTGTCCCACAGTCACTCCTACCAACCATTGTGACTAAGCACTGCGGTCTACAGCACTTATTCCCTCACCTGCTGTCTCTGTAAGTCTCCCATCATAACACTTAGATTGTAAGCTCCCCGGGGCAGGGATTTCCTCTCCGATTGCCTGATTTAGTTTATTGCTCTTATTGTATTATAATTCCCTGTACGGTTGACTCTTTTTTTAAAGCGCAGAGTACACTGTGGGCGCTATATAAATAAAGATATACAAACAGCATGCATCACAGAGGAAGGATGTAAAGATCTAAGATCTTAACAGCTTCTGGATCCAGAAAGAAAAATACAAAATCGGTACATTACTCCCCCATTTCAGCCTTATAATTAAAGCTGCGACATTTCATTTCGCCCCCTCTAATGTTTCTGCGGGCTGAACTAGAACTGATGAAGTTAACAATTCTTTGAATTCTTGTTAAACACCTATTAAAAAACAAATATCTGCAAACCTCTCCTAAATACAGGACAATCCCTCAGTGGAGTTGGATACAGCAGTAATGCTTCACACAATATTTTTCTTACACAAATAGGCGGTGAGAGCGAGGAGGCTCACTTACCTCTCTATGCTTGGTCATCTTCAGCTGAGGGCTAGCAGTGAGAGCAGCCGTGTGACGGGTGCTGTTAGCCAGAGCCAGCTTCAAATTTCTGCCAATAACTTCAGAGAGGGGAGTGCTCTGTTTCCTGGTCCTTTGGTTGGGACCTCCAGGTGTTTCCAAAGCAGCCAAAGCATCCTGCAAGAGATGTACATTGTGTGACCTAAGGAAGATTAACATGGAGCCTAACACAAGATACGCTGCCCGCAATGTCTTCATACAGTTATTTCTGGATATCTGTGTGTGTGTGCGTGCTTAAAGGTGCTCTCTCTCTCTCTCTTATGATGAATTGGACGACATGGAAGACGTGACACTTATGTTTACTGTACCTCACTGTGTTTTGTTTTTAGAATTTGCAAGTGCACATTTTCCTTTATTAGCACATCGGTATGTCCAAAAACAGGAGACACATAAAAAGACCTAACAAGCACATACAGATGTAGTCGTCATTATGGTGTTACAGCGGGAAAAGGATCACGTAATTTCCTAATACGGTAACGGCCGCTGTTAAAGCCGCCACCTCTGTAAGCAAACGATTTGATGAAACTTCCAAGTGGCTATAAAATTCGATATTGAAACAAGTAATCGCATTAGATTTTCCTAAATCTATAATCACCATTTCAAAGTAATTACAGTTAAAGATCAGTTTCTTTAATACGGATTAAGCAAAAGTACAGATTACCATACCGTTCAAGCCTGTTAAATCCTCTATTTCATGTAGCGATGCAGAAAAGCCAGCAATCCATTATAATTACCTATTCCATTTAACATGTTGCATAAACCTTTGACCCAACTCTTTTACATTTTTTGTGTGCAAATGAGAGGTTATTTTAGTTGCATATCTAAGCGTAAGAAATTCACAATTAGTCACTTTACATTAGTACAGAATTTTGTTTTAGTGAAGTGTCAGATTGACAACAGATGATCCATATGCTCATATAAAGGTTGGTTCATATAGTCATATAGATAGGGTGGGGGCGGGAAATGAGCAGCACACTCACAATGTTTATTAAATTAAATGCTCTATTGTGAGAGCATCGCAGAAATGTTTCAGTCCTTATAGGCACTTCAAAAATATATATCTTTTTGGATTGAAAAACAGATGCGATGCTTTCATATTAAACCGCTGGATTTTCTATGCATCAGTGAGTGTGCTGCTCTATTTGTTTGTCATCGTGCCAAGGCAAACTCAGAAAGGCACGTTTTTATTCAATTCCAGACACCAACAATTAAAAGGGGCCAATTTGTATTTTGCACTGTTGCAGATCAGTGGTAAATAGTAAAGAAAGAAAAATAAAACAGGAAACACTGGAGGGATAGGTGTGCAAAGCCTGTATATTTTCACCAGGTGTGTTTAAGCCCCAGTGATGCTTTGCAAAGCTGCAAATTAGGCAAAGGAGAACGGG
Organism: Ascaphus truei; assembly: GCF_040206685.1. NCBI lineage: Eukaryota > Metazoa > Chordata > Amphibia > Anura > Ascaphidae > Ascaphus > Ascaphus truei. Next base: position 377,313,368 of record NC_134484.1, on the reverse strand, counting down.
AAAAATAAGTTTTGCAGGAGCACCTTCACATCAAAGGAGGGCTTGAAGAGTTTGTCCTTGGAAAGGAACTTGGAAGGGGTATCGAGTTGCAGCGACGGCTCCCTCTGGAGTACTTTGCTCTCTCCTCCCGGGGTTGGAATCTTCTTGTTGTGCTGGGACAGTACAGACTGGAATGCTTTGCTCTGGAACCGGTTCATATCGAGCGGGGTTATTGCAGCTTTCCTCAGGACTTGCAGTCGATTACCTAGACGGTCCGGCGTGTCCAGCGATGGTCTTGTTGCTGCAGGTTTACAAGTCTGACTTATAAAACTTTCTTCCTTATCTTTGAATGAAATAGAAGTAGCCGTGTTAGTCCAATTGCGATAGTGCAGAGTAAATGAGTACTTCAGCATCAGGCGATACCCTTTTACTTGGACTAACAAGTGATACAATAAAAACAAGCTTCTGAGAGTTCTCCTCCCTTCCTCAGGTCGACAATACTAATTTACAATACTGATTCCATGAGTTTAACACAGATGTAAAAACCAAGATAACAGTCTAACACATTCGTCCTTATCTTTAAAATATAAAACCCCCTGAAACTATACAAGTTACACAGTTACAAGCAGACACTTTCAATCACAACTCTCTTTTTACACTGCTATTCTGTTAGAAGCCAACATTGGTCGGGATGGGCATAGCTAAACTGGTGATATGCATCATGGGCCACTCAAAATATATAGTAGAGCATATTTAATCATATCGATATCATATACTTTGAGTAATTTTCTGTGCAGAAATATCATTTTTAACATTATAAAACAGCTTCTTGCCGCAATTTTATTCCCATTCAGTTTACTCACCTGATAAAATAATATATATATATTTCCAAATGAATTAATAAACGACGATGAGTAAGGAACCACATTTCCCATAGATTAGACCTTCACAACCAATTGCATAGATTTACTTGCCGCCAGCGAAGTTTACTAATAACATATGAAGAAGAATAAGTAGGTCTGTTGTGGAATGCTCAGACCTTTTAAGAGGTCATCAGCACTCTAACCTATCAGAAAAGAACTACACACCGCTCCTTTGAATGAAATGCAGGCCAGGAATAGAGGTGGGACATTTGTCAGCAAAGTCAGAGTTTTCCGCAAAATTGGCATATCTTCATATCTTCGCAAGTGGAAATCTTTTGTTGCACAGTGGAGTGCGAAAAACCTGTTTCTTTTGTTACATTTTGATTTTGCTCACCAAATGAAAAACTTTGCAGAAATGAAGGAAAAAAAACAAAAAAACCCGAAGGTTTTGGCCACATTTCCATGGATTTGTAAGCAAAAAAAAAACCACGCATTTTGTGGCTTTGCAAATATTGCCGAATGTTAGCGGGTCGAACTTCAACAAGTTCGCCTATCTCTAACCTGGAACCCTGCATCAGCTTTCTACTCTACATGAAGAACTCTCTAGGTCATCATTTTGTGGTAAGATTTACTCACAGATTACACCTTAGAAATATGTCACCTGGTGTAAAAAGCTTACCTTTTGCATTTTAAACATAACACTTCACTAATTTTTCGTTTGAAAACCTATACACGTATGGGGGGGATGGGGGGCAGAAAGAGGATAAACACAGCATACCTTCTTCAGGGAAATCCTCAACGCGGAACTTGCTTTCGTCGGCTTTCCTGCCAGTTCTGGCGCACTGCAAGAGCCAGGACTTAGTCACCGCCGGTAATTTCCACTTCTTGGCTGCTTCATACTTGGAGCCCTCGGGATCTTTCAGCACCAGGTGGGTGCTGGCAAACATGCCCTTCTTTGGGTTTGCCTTTCGCACAAAAAACTCCTGCACTCTGCAGTGTACAAAATGGCAAACATTACGTCACACTGGTTTTTTTTCTACACTTCTACTGCATATCGATGTGTAAATAAATACAGTCCTCACATGCATGTAAAATTTGCACTCCAATCTCAAGAGGTGAAAGAATATACAAATCCATTTTATTGGTGACAACAATAAGCTCAAATGAGAGAAAGATAATCATATTTTTAAAAAAAAGGAACTTTTCAAGTTATATGGCTGATCACATCAGGGTCAATGAGGGTTTGAATGTTTTGTGTACTGGAGCGCTCTCTCGCCCTTATTTGTACATGCAAATGAACACAGATTTTGTTGACAAGATGCTTTTTCCATTAAGTAAAGAAGGAAGCGTACACTACATCCCTGTAATGACTTAGGCTGAGTCCATAGAAGCACCGACAGCGCTGAGCAGTGCGGACGCTTCACAATGAGCCCCGTCATCCTCAATGAGGATGTCTTCAGAAGGGGCTTCCGCGAGCGTCCGCATGCGCGCTGAAGCGCTGGGATTTTCAGCCGACAGCTGAAATTGTTCCCAAGCGCGCTGTCGGCTGAAACACCCAATCGGAGCGAAGCAGCGTGACGACGTCGTGACGTTGATGCTTCGTGGGCTATTGGCCCAGTGACGTCAGTGCCCCGCCTCCGATCGCGCACGCTGGCTCGCCTGCTAGTCCATGCAATCGTTCCTGATTGAGCAGGCGAGCCTCAGCGTCAGCGCGGAGGAGCACTGTCGGTGCTTCTATGGACGCAGCCTAATCTTCGCGCTTTAAAACTAGTACACAGACAATGCCACCTACTTTGCACCGAGCAGCCCGGCCAGGTAGACTAATGAATCCCTCTCGGCACCCATAAATTGGCTGACAGAAAGCACGCAGTCCTGCAGCGGAGAGCTGCCTTCCAGGAATGGCACCGGTGTGAAAAGAGCATTTGATTGAGGGTCTAAGAGATTTTCTTGTTCTATGCACATCCCCTTCAAAAACAAAAACACACACAATTCAGTAAGGAATATAAAATACATCACAAGAAAAGCCAGAACTACCACAAACTAAGATAACAAACATTTGAAATTAAACAGGTAAAGGGTTATGTACTACATTTTTCCATCTGCAAAAGCTGTGCAAAATAATATGCACCAAATTTATCAACGGAAAAAAACTCAACTTGCTTATAATGGAATTAATTTTCTTTAATAAATATCGTGCTGCTTTTGCACCGCTTTTGCAGCCAGGGGACCCCCAAAGTGTTTCAGTACAGACATATTTTGTATTGAGATGTACAAATAGTATTAGAGTACACCCATTTTTAACAATTGGTAAGCCTTCTCTGATAAATATTTTATATTTAAAAGCTAAAAGATATGAGATAAAGCATTTTTAATTACCATGTGAAATGCAGTCTTCGTGCGAGCACACGCAGGACACATTCGGAGTTAAAATTTGTTAGGAATGAAACCACCACCACAACAAAAACCACCCCCAGGAAAGGGTACCAATTTTAAGACACAAAGACATTTCAGAAGGAAACAAAGCTTTATATGATTGTATTGATGGCCTCTATAAGCCGTGTACTCCCCTTGTCCCTGCCCTTTGTTAGTAGCTTTTTTTTAGGAACAGCTCTAGACTAGCTCTTTATATTTCCCACTATTGGAGTCAACACCCTCAAGAGCATCAACAGCACAAATTAACTTTCACGTCAGGCCAACATAAGTCATACGACTTTACTAAGAACTCAGGTTTTTATGTCTCCGCAAATACCCGGGCTACTACAATGTACATTAGTACAACTTGATACATTAAGAGTCAAAATATGTGCCCCTTACCAGCCAGGCATTAGTCACAACTTCCCCAACGGTAGACTCCACCTCACAGCCCAGCAGGGGCACCACGGCGTAATCTGCGATGGCTCTCTTGTGGGACGACAGTACTTTACCAGCGTTCTTCTTTATTATGTCAACAATGCAGGCCTCGTCCTCTTCCACAAAGCCAATGACCAGGAAACTTCTCCTACTGAGCAAGCCTCCTTCAATGACGGTGGAAGCGTCGGCCTCAGCACTCTGGCTGTTATAAGGTGGCAGATCCTCCTGCAAGCTGATTTGGGTGATGCTGTTGGCGTTATCAGTTTCATGATTCACAGCATCAACTAGAAAACAACAAAATATATGTATTTCATGATTAATAGAACAGAAGAAAAAAAAAAAAGGTAAAACCTTGTGACTGCTAAAGTACCAGTTCCCTCATTTTTGTTTCCACATAATGAGAAGATGTATTGTTTCCATGCTAATTATGTAATTTTTCAATTGTGCCACCTACATATTTTGAGGATATGTCTTCATCGCTTACTTAATGTGGACTCGTTTCCTGTGTACTGAGACAGCAGGTCCTCGTCAGCTTGCTGGTGCCGTGTGCTGCTCACAGGGACCCGGACAGACAGGCTGCTATTCATCTTCTGAAGAGATGGGTTGAAGGCCGGCTGCACTGGGGCTGGCATCTCAGCGGGCTGGTAGCTGGAGTGAAAATAATTCTCTTCTGGCTGCAAACTACCCTTGTAGAAGCCGTCTACTAACCATTTTACTGTTAGCACATGGGGCCTACAAACAAATACATTTTGATGAGTGGAAATTAAAGAAGCTGGACATCCAACATTAGACACTGAAAACCCTACTACAAAAATGTCATTTTAGCCAGATCGTGCATGCTTAGAAGAATAATCTTCACTATATTTATATTTTTTTACTTGAATGATCATGCAAGTTAGTCATTTCATTAAAGTGATGTACGTGAGTCACATGTTGCCATATAGCTGCAGCTGTGCTTACCCAGCATACATCCAAGATCACTGCACAGAGAATTCAGTTCCTTGACTACATTGACATTATAGGTCAACAAAAGTATATAATAACACGCCTATTACCTTTAAGAGAACAAACATACTTCCAATTTTTAAACTCATGCTGATTTTATAAGCCCTTTTTAATGTGCAAGTTAAAGTCCATTTCCTCATTGCTACCAACTAAGAGAACTGGCCACACAGCGGTTATAGAAAATGTAACGAATGGAAAGGCAGATAAGGTGGAGGTTGCAGAAGACACTACGCAACACGGGAAGCCCATGGAATGCAGGTAGCTTTGCAAACCTGTGATCCGTCTTGTTCAAAAACTGCTTCAGTTCATCATCATTTTCTCCCACAATGACGTGGGTAACGTCCCCTGTGAGCTGGTTAAATCGAACTCCTCCTCCGCAGTTAATGAGCCTCCTCAGCTTGTCCAACTTTCTGCCTCCAAAGCCACAGACATAAATCTGAGGAGAGGAGACAACTAGTCATTTACAGGCTGTACAGTCTTATTGATACCGATCCCTTTGGCAGGGAGCAGGTAAATCATTTAGACCAGCGATCCCAAAATGTGCTAGGACTAGCGCCAGTGCTGTGCACGGTTCTGCAAAAGTGATATGCATGTACATCCCCATTTAAATACTGTAGTACTTCACAGCAGTAATCCTCGTGACATAATAATACAACACACAATGGGAATATGCACTTCAGACATAAAAGTAACAATAGGAACAGGAGTTCCTGCCCTGAAGAGCTTCCAATCTAAGTGGATATGCTATACTTCTATTATTTTATAGGAGATGCCTAAAACCACGATTGCGAGTTAACAGCCATTCACGTTTCTTACGGGAAATCTACTATCACATATTTTAATTATACACACACACAAATATTGCTTAATTGATAACTCCTAGTCTGTTGTGGTAGAAAGGATGAGCATAATGTAAGAGCCGAGTGCCGTGGGAAATTACTTAAAGATGAGAACCCAGTGTTGTTACTCACCCTGCAGCCATCGAGAAGATCCTCTGGAGCTTGGAGGGCGCTGATGTCCAAGTTCTCAATAGTATCAGCTGGAGCCTCCAGCCTACTGTTCATCACAGAGTTAAAAGCAGATTCATTAATACAGCTTGTACTTATGTTGGAAATGTGGCTGACATCTGAGAGTGTCCGATCTGTCAGAATTTAAATACAAATAAAATGTTACTGTCAACGAAACAATCAAATGAATACTAATTCATTTCCGAGTCGCTGTTTCGAGAGCTTTTATTTAAATTTTGGTAATTTAGTGGCATGAAGAACCTGCAGACAACTTGAAAGGCAAAGGAAGGGTGGAGAGCAATCAAAACATGAGTTTCAGTAACTAGGAAAGATATTTTTATTTGCATTTGCAGGAACTGCTGAGCAAAGTGACAGACATTAAAGAAGAAGTAGAACAGCAAATGCTTATTCCTTTTCAAAAGAATATTAGTCTCATTTTTTATGTATGTCTAATAAGTCAAAACCAAGAATAAAAAAAATCTATAGTGTCCCCAAAACCAAAATGATCGTTAGATTGCGATTCTACAGGAAAAGGTTATTCAGTCAGCAGTGCATATTAAGCCAGTTATTTCATGTAGGAGAGCACTACCATGAGAGAACGGTGACATCGTGTTACTAACAGGTCATGGGAAATGGGTGCTGTACAGAGTTTCACTTATCACCTGGGCTGTATCAATGTCTCTCCGCGTAAAGCCTCACGAGGAAATCATTAGGACTCACATAATGCAACGCCAGTATCTGATAAAATAACAATGCTCTTTTCTTTATAAAGGTGCCAGTACTCTACTCGAGAGGGAGGAGTGGGTGTGTGGGGGGGGAGGGAAAGAGAGAGAAACATGCAGAAATGTAACTTTAAAACAGAAGTTAAAACAAAGGTTTATAAAAAACTGTTTATAGTAACTGTGACGGTAGGGGGGTAACCAGGCTCCAAATAAAGGTTTAAGTCTGTTTGGGGCCGTAATAAGGGTTCAAGAATAGTCAGCTCTTGGACCCAGTGTTGTACATGCATAACCTGCAATTGTGCAGTAAAACTATTTTATGCTTTTTTACCTTTCCAGGAGTCCCAGAAAGCAGAGATTGCTGTGGTATGAGTTTCAAGGGGGTTTTGCGGAGAATGTGTTGTCAGAATGTGTCTTATCTAGTCAGGACCCAGAGTTGCTGGTACCCCAAAAATGTATCCGGGAATCATGCGTATAGACACATTGTCCCAGCAATATCTCCTTTTGAAAAAGCTTGCGCGACTCACCACAGGGGTTCCCTGCTTCAGCACAGACCAGAAAGGTAAAACGGGCATAGGGATGTGAGGTGTCCCTTAACCAGTCAAGGGGTTCCTAGGTTAATGGGGAAGCCCAGTAAATGCCCAGGCCACCCAGAACCGGTATAGGGGTTCTGAGGTGCTCCAATCATCTAAGGTTGTGAGGAGATTCTTAGAATCCATACTAAGTCTATACAACAGTGTGTGGGGAATATGGTTAGTGAAAAGTGGAGTGCAGCTTTTTATTCTATTTCCCATACCAGAAAGACTGAGGATTGTTAAAGTGTAAATTTTATTAACAAGTGTGTTAAGTACATGTATGCTTTGTGCACAGTAAATGAGGAACAAGGATGAAAAGTGTTCCTGTAGCTGCGGGGATCCCTAGGTAACATAGGGGTACCCCAGTTAGTGCCAAGGTGTCCAAGAATCTGTATTAGGTTTGTGGGTTATGGAAGTTCCTTGTAAAGTATAGAAAAACCTGACCTGTTTAGGGGCGGTTGGGGTTCCCTGTGTCGTAGAAACTCCAGATTTTGGGAGTGTAAGTTTTAGGTGGATATTGTGGCGAAAATGTATTCCTTTTGTTTGCAGGAGTTCGGGGGGGGCCCAGCTACTGGTGTTTCCCTGATTCTACCCAGCGTGCAGGCACTATTTGTGGGTCCGCAGGGTGAATTACATTGGGGCTGCACCGTGTCCTCCAGACTCCTGTTTTTTGAGAAACATACAGGACACCTACAAGCTCATATTGAACCCCCCAAATAACCACAACATATATATAGGCATATAAGTGTCACAGAGGAGTGCTACTGAGCATGGCAATATATATTTAAAACCAGAGACAGAACATAAAATACAGACAGAGCTCAGTGCACATCCAGTGAAACCTATACACGGTACAGTGCCTAAATATATATGTATAGATATCTATTATATAAAGGTCTTTTAGTTTAACATTTTGGCCAAATTGTTGTACGCCCCTGAGCCACTACACGACAGACCACATCTCAAGGGTCCCTAACACTAATATAAATTCTTAATAACCTGTGCATTACCAGGAAGAATGATTTATAATAAATCTGTCAAAATTAGTTGCATAGTTCTAAGTCTGATTGAAGCTTTTATTAACCTGTACATTACCAGGAAAAGCACTCTGTATTAGATTTGTCACAATCATACTGCAAGCAGGCAAGTTCCCCTGAGAGTGGGAGATGCTATGGAGTGAGCTTTTAGCCATTTAAATGTGGGAGGGGGTGAGCTTCAATTAGGTAAGAGGTTGCCACCCTCCAATCAGCTAAGACCATGAGATGTGGTCTGCCGTGTAGTGGCTCAGGGGCTTACAACACTTTGGCCAAAATGTTAAACTAAAAGACCATTTTATTTAATAGATATCTATACATATATATTTAGGCACTGTACCGTGTATAAGTTTCACTGGATGTGCACTGAGCACTGTCTGTGTTTCTTGTTCTGTCTCTGGTTTTAAATATATATTGCCATGCTCAGTAGCACTCCTCTGTGACACTTATATGTTGTGGTTATTTTGGGGGTTCAATATGAGCTTGTAGGTGTCCTGTATGTTTTACAATTCTTGTTCAGCTAGTCTTAGCTGATTGGAGGGTGGCAACCTCCTACCTAATTGAAGCTCACCCCCTCCCACATTTAAATGGTTAAAAGCCCACTCCATAGCATCTCCCACTCAGGGGAACTTGCTTGCTTAAAGTATGATTGTGACAAATCTAATACAGAGTACTTTTCCTGGTAATGTACAGGTTAATAAAAGCTTCAATCAGACTTAGAACTATGCAACTAATTTTGACAGATTTATTATAAATCATTCTTCCTGGTAATGCACAGGTTATTTATTTTAGTGTTAGGGACCCTTGAGATGTGGTCTGTCGTGTAGTGGCTCAGGGGCGTACAACAATTTGGCCAAAATGTTAAACTAAAAGACCTTTATATAATAGATATCTATACATATATATTTAGGCACTGTACCGTGTATAGGTTTCACTGGATGTGCACTGAGCTCTGTCTGTGTTTTATGTTCTGTCTCTGGTTTTAAATCCTGTTTTTTGAGCCCAGATATCCCCATCTAGTTTTCCAAGGGTCCACAAGGTTTATACTTGATTAAAGTATGGTTCAGAGGGTGTTATACTGTATGTATAAAAATCCATGCAGTCAGCCTAAGCATTTGCAGAGGAGACATGATGTCTACCCCGCCTTCTGGCCTCAAAGGGAATCCAGGATATGGAGGTGTCAAGACCATTTGGGCAGGAGGGAAGGACATCCTGAGATCAAGGGACGCCCTTTGCAGTCCCATTTGATCCCACCAGACTCTGTGCAGCCTTCCCGGCAGATAGCCATGCCCCCTTTCCTGACATCAGCCAGGTGAGCTCTGCTCTGATTAGCTGATGAGAAATTTCTCAGGCTTTTTGATTGGGCCATAGTAATTTGGGAATGAAACACCAGAGGTATTATAAACCGCTGCGCAACCCAGATTTTCAGTTATCTAAGGTTCTCAAAGTTTTCTAAGATTCTAAGCAGCAAGTGAATTCCAGCCCTTTGGAGAGAGAGGGGAGCTGTGGCGTTTGTAACTGCAGGTTGATTTCAGTTTCAAAACTTTTGATAGGGTAAGCTTTGGATTGATAAGCCCCTACACCTAGGAAAGTATCGTTTTTCAACCCCAAATCCCATGTGTATTTTTTTGCCTGTATTTTGTGTATCATTGTGTGTTTGCCTATTTTAAGTGAATAAACTACAATTTATTTCATTATCTTGTTTTGCTCAATGTATGCTCCGGATAAAAAAGGTGTAAATGGCCTGGTCTTCTGTGACAGTAACTACTAGTATGATCCCACTTCAATGACTAACTTACGGTTTGCTTTGTCTGTGCAGCCTGTTGGAGTGGATGTATTTGGTATGCTCTTTGCTGTTGAAGCAGGCTCGGTCTTATACATAGCCTCATCCTGACAGAAACCTCTCTCAATACTGTCGAAGAACCACTGGATAGAAACACAGTGCACATTCCACTTCTTGGCACACTCATACTTCTGACCTGTAATCAAAGCAACAGCTTATAAGTCACTGAAAAGTCACAATTCGGGAAAACTAGAAATTTGGATCATGAGTCTGTCTTTTAATATAATCATTTTTTTTCTATTCTTATTTATGTTAAACCCACGTTACAACAAGTAGCTGAAATTAAAGCATCTCTTGGAGCTTATACCTTTAACAATGTTAAATATAGGTCATATGTTACCATATGTTTTTAAATCCAAATAAAAAAATGAAAACTAAGCAGAGTGGCTATTAAAGGAGCAAAACATGAACTATCCTACGTTTTTTTTTTTATTATTATAAATCCGTTCTGTAGTATTAGATAATACTTACGGCATTTAAAAAATATTCAACTCAATTACATATTTAATGAGTTTTAATATTCAAGAGGTTCTCACTTTCTGACATTTCATTTTTCGACGAACAGCATAGCCGACGCTTTATTATACATTCCAATAGGTATTTTCCCAACGCAACGCCAAGTTGATACAATCGGCCAATCACAAAGGCACAGCTCAGGGAAATCCCCCAGCTCAGTCTGTGTGCACGTTCTGTGGTGTATTTTTGCCCTTAACCATGTCTCACAAAAGCAAAAATGCCAGTGATGTTACTGCTCAAAAATGGAATAGAAAGCCTGTTACTTTGGAGGTAAAGTTAGACATCATAAAGCATTCAGAGAAAAGAGTCTAATACAGAAATTGGCCGCTTGTTGGATATCCCTCGTACAACAATTGTTACAATTCTGAAAGACAAGGCAAGGATATTGAAGCAGATTAAGGGCTAAGCTCCTATGCCAGCAAAAACAATAAGGCAACGTGATGGATTTATTGCTGAGGTTGAAAAGCTCCTCATCATATGGCTGGAAGGTTAATCCCAGCATTGTGTGCCCATAAATGTATTCTTAATTCAATCCAAGGCTTTGAGTCTTTTTGAGGACATTAAGCAGCAGCATGGAGAAGGGTCCAAGGATGAAACATTCACTGCAAGGGCTGGTTTATGCGTTTTAGAGACAGGGCAAACGTGCATAACTTTAAAGTGATTGTGGAAGTTGCTAGTGCTGATGGGGAGGCAGCGAAACATTTACCTGCTAAATTAGCAAGAATTGTAAAAGATGGTGTCTATAGAGATCGTCAGGTGTCCAATGTAGACGAAACTGGGCTCTACTGGAAGAAAATGACCAGTAGAACCTACATTGAAAAAGAGGAAACATCTATGCCTGGTTTTAAAATTGCCAAGGACAGGCTTACTCTTTTGCTTGGATCAAATGCTGCAGGTGATTTAAAGCTAAACCCCTTGCTTGTTTACCATGGAGAAAACCCTCATTTATGCAAACACCACGCTTCCAGGGACTTTCAAGTCCAACCATATGGCATGGGTATCAGGGAGCATTTGTGAGGTTCCAACACCATTTTGTTCCTTCTATGGAATTATATTGCAAGATGAATAATCTTACTTTTAAAGCATTGCTACTCCTGGACAATGCTCCTGGCAATCCCGTGTTCCTGGATGACTTGCATCCAAATATTATGGAGGTGTTCAAGCCCACCAAAACGACCTCATTGATCCAGAGGGTTAATGCTTCCTTCAAGGACTACTATCGTAGGAAAACATTTGTCCAGACCATCAGGGCAACTGATGAGGAAGGAGGTCCAACCGTAAAAGAATTTTGGAAGAATTTCAACATTCTACATGCAGTGAAAAACATTGGTGAGGCATGGAATGAGGTGAAACAATCCAATCTAAACTGTATTTGGCATAAATTGTGCCCTGATTTTTACTTTGATTTCCAAGGCTTTACAGAGACCGTTGCAGAGGATAGTCAAAATGTTGTGCAAATGGGTAAAGATCTCAACCTAGAGGTGGAAACAGAGGATGTTGATGAGTTGCTGGCATCACATTCTAAGGAGTTAAGCAATGTAGACCTGCTGCAATTATAACAGCAAACACTTGCAGATAAATAGGCACAACAATCGGTTGTAGATCTGTCATGACACCAACTTTTATCAACACATTTATATTTCTGGGGACTTGATTGAACAGAACAAGTTGCAAAATAAATTGTGATTTATTTCCTTAATAGACAAACACACGACATCTGCAGAATACACTTGAAAACAACACTTACTGGAATAAGGGAATGAAAGAAATTGTCCTTTGAAACAAAAGAAATTGTCCTCTGCTTGCAAGCGCAAGAAATGCAGCCTTGGTTTTAAAAGTCCTGTGGTTATGTGGTTATTAACCCCTTCACTCCTGGACTGGTTGCTGCTGTACTGGAACAAAGTCTTGCATCTTTACATCATGGATTAAAATTCAGGAATCACCCTGGGGATACTTGGGGAGCCACAGTTATAGACTGCCCAAAGCTATCTTTAACATGTGGATCCAATCCCCTCGTGGGAACAAAAAAACCCACGAATAGCCAAGTTACCCACAGTTCATAAGACCAGTCAAAAGGGCTGTCCGGTGGGTTGGGCGCATGGGTCAGGTTGACGCCCATGCCACTTAGCATACCTGGGCTACACCCATAACTTGGTGCCACTGTGTCTGGTTTCTGACTCAAAGGTGTCACTAGCCTGACATCTGCTGTGCATCAGTATGCCAGTATTGTATACATTATGGGTCTCTGAGTCTTTTCATAATTGACACTCTTTTAGACAGGGGGACTCTAAATCTGTGAGAGCCTTTTGAGGCTCCGTCATAAAAATAACTACAGCCCTTTGAGGCTTGGTCATAAAAATAGCCCCAGCTCATTCACCCACATCACAGCTGGATGTCCAAGAAATTCCTGCTTGGACTTACAAAAAAATACCTCCTGCCTTAAATTTAAGATCTGCCATCATGTGTCGGTTAGAGGGTATGGCGAGCAATGCATCTTGTCTTTTACCATCGCAGACAGGGAATGGCCTGCAAATGGGGAATAAAAATGGCGGGGACAGGGCAACAACAGTAATGCATAGCAAATCAGGTATTAACACTTTCCTCCCCGTCACACCTCCCCCACTCAAGACGCAGGGACTGCCCTGACCACCCCGTCCGGTGGCTGGGCTGACCTGCCAGCTCTTGAAGTTAGTAAGTCCTGAGGGCTGTCCTGGCGGGAAAGGCCATCAGCATTACCATGCTCACTTCCCTTCTTGTGCTGGATGGTGAAGTTCCACTCCTGTAAGGCAAGACTCCAGCGCAAAAGTTTAGCATTTTCCCCCGACACCCTCTGTAACCAACTCAAAGGATTGTGGTCAGTTATTACCGTGAAATGTCTGCCATACAAATAAGGCTGTAACTTCTTTAGAGCCCACACAATGGCCAGACACTCCTTCTCAATGGTGGCATATGCCACCTCTCTGGGCAGCAGTTTGTGGCTTAGATATACTACCGGGTGCTCATCGCCCTCCTCCCCCACTTGGCTGAGTACAGCTCCAATGCCAAAGTCTGAGGCCTCAGTCTGCACCAGGAACTTTTTTGCATAGTCTGGAGCAGCAAGTATAGGAGCGCTGGCTAGTGCAGTCTTTAATGCCTGAAACGAGACCTCACAGGCAGGAGACCAGACTACCAGCACAGACTGTCGCTTCTGGGTCAAGTCAGTCAGGGGTTTGGCAATGGCGCTATACTGAGGGACAAACTTTCTGTAGTAGCCTGCGGTGCCTAGGAAAGCCATGACTTGCTTCTTGGTTTTGGGAATGGGCCACTGCACTATAGCTTCCACCTTAGCTGGTTCTGGCTTAAGATGCCCGCCACCCACTCTGTGCCCTAGGTACAATACCTCTGCCATCCCTACTAAGCACTTGGTGGGTTTCAACGTGAGTACCGCTTCCCTAATCCTGGCTAGCACCGCAGCTGCATGCACGAAGTGCGAGTCCCACGAATTACTAAACAAGGTAAGTAAGGGAACTCCCTTAAAAGTGAGGTTTTTAAGTGATACAGTTAGACTACAGTTAATATATATATATATAGTTAATATACTCACTTTCTTCATGCAAGACCAATAACCAATAACCTCAGCTGATATGACATGGATCTAATTGCATTCTCTTCACAGGTATGTTCCTGATGTTGAAACCCTGTGTATAAGACTGAATCTGGCCTTGTTGAATTGATATATAAGTATGTTCCTGATGTTGAAACCCTGTGTATAAGACTGAATCTGGCCTTGTTGAATTGATATATAAGTATGTTCCTGATGTTGAAACCCTGTGTATAAGACTGAATCTGGCCTTGTTGAATTGATATATAAGTATGTTCCTGATGTTGAAACCCTGTGTATAAGACTGAATCTGGCCTTGTTGAATTGATATATAAGTTAGTATGTTAGAATGTAAAAAGTATTTTTTTTTTCCCCCCTCTTAACTCTGTGCTGTTAATTGACCAAATGGAACAAGCTGACTGATTGGGGAGGGGGAGGGTCATGTGATTTTTTTTTTTGTGTATAATACTAACACCTCAGCTGCATTGGGCAGGAACTGCATTAGGCAGTGAGGCATTTAAAGTGAGGTTTTTAAGTGATACAGTTAGACTACAGTGTGACTGGGGACTGGATCTACTGCAAACTCTTTTACTCAATACAACAAACGGTAAGCTATTCAGA